>NW_028243465.1:0-167500 GCF_964263255.1 Lissotriton vulgaris | reverse complement strand
TCACTATGTGCTACCACGGCATCACTGAACACCACAGCATCACTCGTCGCCACCACAACATCATTCAGCGCCACCACAGCATCAATCTGTGCAACCATTCAACAACATCTGGTTCAAATATGTTCTCTCAATGTTTCAAGCTTTATTACAAACGTCACAAAAAGATGTCAATATTTCACTTCTGTCCTTAGATTCACATCACAATAAAATGCACTGAACATAATCTTCACAAAAGTTATTTACAAAAGTTTAAGCTATTGCCATTAAAATTACAATAGTTTTTTTAAAGTATTAATTATTTTAAAAAAATAAAAGCCATTGTTATTTGTAATATCAATACATCTAAGTCACGTAAATACAACACATAGTACATTACAAATGCTATAAATGTCACATTTGTGAAAGTTAAAACTATTGGCATTGTAAAGGACAAAGCTATTAATTTAGCTATTTTCAAAACCAACACATAAATAAAAAATGTGTCAATTACAATACCAGTAGCTCAAACTTTCCTAAGGCGAGACTAGGACGAAAAAGTGAAATAGTGACCTTTAAAATCATCCTCTAGGGACTCCTGATTGTACCATCCGCCAATGCTCCTCTAATTGTTATCTCGCTCATATGTCATAACCAAACAGTAGGTGCTATCTTGGTCTTTAAAAAACCTGCACAGGTGCTGCTCACGTCATCAGCGTTCATTAGAGCTCCAACTATGATTTCTCTCATTCAGGGACATTTGTACTAATTGTCCAGTATCTTTATTCCAATTGTTGTATAGGTTACGTGCATGTGACCATTTTAACAATTCGGCTTTCTGTTTTTACGCCTCTTTGATGTGAATTCCTATTACAATGACAGTACTGCTCTTGATGACAAAATATTGCTACCATCATCATCTTGACCAATAGCTGAATATGGAAGTAAAGCGTAAGATGTATGCAGCGACATGCAAGAGAAAGTGGCAACATGCCACCCCAAAGGGGGACAAAATACCATCTCGACCCATAACTGTGCATGCACAACTCGTAACTCTTCACCTTCTCTATGGAGTGCAAAATTCATGCATTTTTAGTGCTTCATAAAGAGGCATACATCTTTTGTAAAGAAAGATTTTCAGGTCGACACCCAGGCATGAGCTGAAGCAATGCAAGCACAGGTACACTGGCAGAAAACACACATTCATTATCACAGCCCTAGGAAAGGTCATACCTGTGTTGTGGTTGGTCTTCAAGGTTCTGGACTGTTGAGGTCCGGTACTTGTACTTTTCATACCAGTCCTAGCTTCCTTGAATACTTCTGAGAAACTGGATTTCTTGGAGGTCTCTGAATTGGCCACATCATATTGGTGCACTGCAGCTGTGGATTAGATAGGAAATAATGTGATTGGCACTAGTAGTTGTTATACTAGAGTGACCAAGCAAGGACATTATCGTAGGATGATGTAGTCAGTGGGATTGTTGCTACCTAGATCACGTGAGTCACGTGACAAGCTCTGCACTCTCTTTTCAGATCAGAATAATATTACTTTTCTTTATGATTCAGCTTCCAATAGCCCAATTACAGTCTCCCATGGCCATCTGATGACTAGAATCTATTCATGTGACCTCAAGGCAGGATCAAGATGACTAGAAACTATTCATGTGACTTTAAAGCAGGATTAAGATGACTAAAAACTATTCAGGTGACAGAAAATTTACATCTAGAATGGAGCATTAGGTTCAGATTCCGAGAATCAAGCGATTGAAATGGGGCAGGAGGACTCTGATTTTCCAGGGGGGAAAGTTATTGAATTCCCTCCCTCCGGCCCTCCACTCCCAAACAGCCTGCTGCTGTTCAGAAAGCAGCTAAAGACCTGGCTGTTTCCGCCGACTGAGCTCTAGTGTCTGACAACACACTTCCCGGGTCTTTGCCCCTTTTTTCATCTAGCTCCACTCAGCGCTAAGACACCCTCGGGTATTGCGCGCTTTACAAAAGTAATTAATTAATCCATTCATTCATTCAAGGAGGGATCAGAATGACTAGAAACTATCCATGTGACTTTAAGGCAGGACAAAGTAGACTACAAACTATTCATGTGACTTCAAGCAAGGAATCAAGATGACCATAAACTATTCATGTGACTTCAAGGCGGGATCAAGATGACCATAAACTATTCATGTGACTTCAAGGAAGGGTTCAAGCTGACCATAAACTATTCATGTGACTTCAAGGCGGGATCAAGATGACCATAAACTATTCATGTGACTTCAAGGCGGGATCAAGATGACCATAAACTATTCATGTGACTTCAAGGTGGGATCAAGATGACCATAAACTATTCATGTGACTTCAAGTCGGTATTCAAGATGACCATAAACTATTCATATGACTTCAAGGAAGGGATCAAGATGACCATAAACTATTCATGTGACTTCAAGGTGGGATCAAGATGACAATAAACTATTCAATGTGACTTCAAGGCGGGATCAAGATTACTAGAAACTATTCATGTGACTTCAAGGCGGGATCAAGATGACTATAAACTATTCATGTGATTTTAAGGTGGTATTCAAGATGACCATAAACTATTCATGTGACTTCAAGGCGGGATGAAGATGACCATAAAGTATTCATGTGACTTCAATGCGGGGTCAAGTTGACTAGAAACTATTTATGCAACTTTCATGTTGGACAAAGAAGACTATAAACTATTCATGTTACTTTAAGGCAGGGCAAAGAAGACTATAAACTATTCATGTGACTTCAAGGAGTGGATCAAGATGACCATAAACTATTAATGTGACTTCTAGGCAGAATCAAGATGACTATAAACAATTCATCTGATTTCAAGACGGGATCAAAATGACTCGAAACTATTCATGTGACTTTAAGGTGGGACAAAGAAGACTATAAACTATTCATGTGACTTTAAGGCGGGACAAAGAAGACTATACACTATTCATGTGACTTCAAGGAGGGGCTCAAGATGACCATATACTATTCATGTCACTTCAAGGCGGAATCAAGATGACTATAAACAATTCATCTGATTTTAAGGCGGGATCAAAATGACTAGAAAATATTCATGTGACTTTAAGCTGGGACAAAGAAGACTATAAACTATTCATGCGACTTAAAGGAGAGGATCAAGATGACCATAAACTATTTATGTGACTTCAAGGCGGGATCAAGATGACTATAAAATATTCATGTGATTTCAAGGCGGGATCAAGATGAATAGAAACTATTCATGCAACTTTAAGGCGGGATCAAGATGACTATAAACTATTCATGTGACTTCAAGGTTTTCTCTTTTTCGATATTAATTAAGAAAGCAAACAAGAAAACTCTGGGAGATTTCCCAGTCAAAATTCCAAACCTATTATTCAGAAATATATATCAAATTCTAAGCATAACAGAACTAAGGCATTTTTGGGAGAGGGCTTTAGTTATTGGACTTCAAGTCTTTAGGGGTCTCATAAGAATGCACACATGTGCTAGTGTCTTTTCTGCCTTCTTGCTCATGTTTCTGACAAAGTAGCTGTCATTTACACCCACCGCCATGCATCATAGGGGTCCTTTTGTTTACACCGGGCACCGTGGCTCCCACTTTGCCTGACTATTAACGAGCCTCTGTTATACTAATGTAAATATCATACAGCATTCCCAGTGATAGAATACCATGGAACTCCTTGGGAAGATACACATTCTCTCCAGTCCAGTGCAACTAGGTGGTCACTGACCTGGACATTTAGGGGGTGATTACGATCACAGCAACTTAGAACAGCATCCAACCAAGAGACAGAGATCAGTTCTAGTATATTATTCATACTTTCAATGTATGATGTTATTGGTCAGGCGTCTGAAATCTTCTCCAGAGAGTCCTTGGTTATGAAAATAAACGGTGTTCTAATTACTCTACAAAAGGAACAATTCTGTACTTTGATAAAGTAAATTTGTTTTTACATTAATGACTAGAATTGTTACGGTGCAAAAAGATCAATTGATGGACAGAATGCTGAAACCATGCTAAACATTCACCCCAGTACAGAGATCTGGACCTAAACCCATCGTTGTCTTGCACACCATGGTATTCAAGTTTAGATTCCAATATATACAAATCAGTCTTGACCCTGCTCCTCATGGGAACAGTCCAGCTAGAACTGCCAGGCCAGGTCCTCCTTGGAGCCGAATCAAGCAAGAGTCCCTTACTCACTGTCCCACTGGATTCAAACTAGTCTGGCTGATACGGGGTGATACCCCAAAAATGGTCCAAGGATTCTTGTTTCTGGTCCAGAGCATGCATGGCCTGCCAGTTCAGGCTGGGATGTTCCCTTGAGGAGCAGGGTCATAGCAGTATCCAAGCTGGGGTGGCATTGTGAGCAAAAGAATGATGGATTAAACACAGATCTGTTGACTGGGGGTAAGTGGTTGAAAAGTTTCAGCACTCCGTCCATTATCTTGTTGTGTTTGGAATTAATACTTTAGCATCAAACTTAACAATGCTTCTAGGTAATTTAAGGAGTTACTTTAAATCCTAGATGAGTTTAGGAAACATTCATCATTAGACATAGGAATTGTCTCCTCCTATTTCCTTTATGACTATCTGGCATCATAACTGTAGCGATTTCCTGGCGCATTAGGAAACATCATCTCTGTCGTCCTGAGAAAAGCGCAATCTGTAGGAAAAAATGTACAAAACTACATGTCCCAGCATCCTTAGGGTTGACATTAGTGAAGGAAGAAGGCGGTGCATTCTTAAGGGCCGCCCAGAGAACAGGAAAGTGCTTGTCAATTTTCCCTCGAGGTGTTGGAATGGCGGATGGTGCTCCCCGCCGGAGTTCAGCTTGAAGAAAGAAGAAAAGCTGTATTTCAGTGTATGAATTCATCGAACTTTGTTTCCTGAAGGACTGCGGAAAAGACTCTGTTTTTGGTCAGGTATTCTTGTCAGTGGAAGCCTCACGAGGATAATTATCTTGTGTGAATATTTATTCACTTTGAAAAAGCCCCGAGTAGCAGCTGTACTTTAAACGCATAGGCGAGTTTAAAAGGACATGCAAGATATCTGTGAAAGTGTTTATTTTAGAGAGGCGCCTGAAGCAAAGACGCCTTCTGTTCTAAAGCTTTCCTAGTGACAAGTTCTGTGCAGAAAAAGGAAAGACTGTTTTTCCCCGTGGCTGGCCTTTTTGTTTATCTTCATCAGACTGTACCTGATAAAGACAAGTTCGTGTCAGAAAAAAGCTTCAGCAAAGCCGAGATTTGCTTAGTGTGGTATGAAGAAATACCATTAAAGAAGAAAAAAGTGCTGTTAGCTTCATGCGCAGATTAAGGACTGTTAATGGTTGGAAATCATTAGAAGGGTTATATTTCTGAAGGGATTGGATTCCATGGACCCATTCTGCTCCTGAATACTTATATAAAGCAGAGAGTGTTATTACAGAGACAGCCTGTGGTCTCAGGTGTGCACATCTTTTGGGGTCTGCGCTGATGGCTGGCCAGGACCACGAGTGATACACCGAAGCCACAGCTACTTTATTATTTTTTCCCTTTCCCTTTTTTCCTTGGGGGCACGGATTCACGCAGAGGTATTTATCTAGCCTCTGTGGGGGTTCGTGTTTCAGGGGACTAGGGGGGCTAACATCACACATCGTCTCCGCTTGGCGTCTGGAAGAGGTTAGTGGCTATTTTACTATTCTTGAGCTACAGCCAATCCTGATAGATTGACAAGCCCAAGTATATATAGCCAGCCTGGACGATGGAGGTCGGGACAGTATTGACCTCTGTGGTGGAAAGCTTAGCGGCCTTACAGCTGGAGGTAAATGCTTCCAGATCAGAGAATCAGGCCTTGTATAAAGAAGTAGGCATTCTCCGTAGGGAGGTAGCAGGACTTTCTCGAGTAAGCACTGGGGGGGGTACCCTATATAAAGCCTGCTACGTTGCCTCCTCCAGTATCCGCGATGTACCCGGCTCCACAAGGTGCAGAAGGGGGTGGGTTTTTTGTAACACCGCCAGTAACATCTTCTCCCACTGACCCTGCTCAGACGGTACATGTAATTCAAAACATGGGAATACCATTGGCTCCTCCTGAACAGTTCTTTGGGGATGCACGTAAATTTGAAACCCTCCTGAATCAGTGTAGGTTACATTACTTATGCAAACCCGGGGTGTTCCAGGATGACTCTGCCAAGACTGCCTTTATGATGTCCTACATGGGAGGGAATGCAGCAAGTTGGACGATTCCCTTACTAGAAAGAAACGATCCAGTGCTGCATAGTTTTCCTAATTTTTGTTTGGAGCTTCGAAAGCTTTTCGATAGGAAATCCCATATGTTGACTTTAGACAGGGAATTGATTACCCTAAGGCAGGGAACACAAGACCTTCTAACATATATTACCACCTTTAATAGGTTAGTGGTTGAAACCGAATGGCCTCCTGCAAAAAGGATTTCCTTGTTCTATCAAGGGTTAAGGGGAGAATTGAAGGACGTCCTGTCTCAAGTAGTCCAACTTCCCAACACCTGCGAAGAGTTGATAGATCTAACTGTTCAGTTGGATCATCGTCTCTTAGAATGAAAAGGGGACAGAAATAGAGGGGATGGTCGATACTTTTTTCCCCGAGTTAAAAGCTCTGCTGAGGAACATCCTAAGGTAACTGAAGGTGTTGAACCTATGCAAATAGGAGGTATTCGTGGTCCCCTTTCATCGGAAGAAAGAGACAAAAGACGAAGACTGAAACAGTGCATGTATTGTGGAAAAGGGGGACACTTTATTAAGGATTGTAGAGCCCGTAATGCAGTACCTGGAAAATCCTTTGTTCCCCGTGTCCAAGCCAGTAACCAAGCACGTGAGCCGGCGGAAAACTGACAAACCCAAATCAGGAAGAGATCTCTGCCTTGGGTTCCCACTCTTCAACGATCTCACCAGCACTTGCTAATGCATTGCATCCAGCTGTGGCCCATATGAACTTGAAGGTTAAGCTCTGGATTACTTCTCACGATTCCTTGAATATCGATGCCTTGTTGGATTCCGGGGCGACTGGTAATTATATCGACCAAGAATATGCTATGAAGATCGGGATCGTTTGCATAAAGAAGGAAAAGCCTGAGTTGGTCAAGGCGGTTGATGGAACTGTGTTGTCTTCAGGTCCTGTGTCATATCATACTCGTTCTCTTTTGATGCAGACTAGTATAAACCACCAAGAATATATTCAGTTTGATGTTATTGATGCCCCTCAATTTCGACTCATCCTGGGCATGCCTTGGTTGACGCTTCATGATCCTCAGGTCAGCTGGGCAGCTCGTACCATTACATTGTCCTCGGAATATTGCAAAGAGCATTGTATTCAAGACTCGTTTAGTGCCAGCTCCACTGGTGTAAATCCTTCTGTATGTCTGGCTTCATCCTGTTCTCTGGAGCGGTATTGTTGTGCTACCATCCTTCCTGAGGAGTACAGCGAATATGCTCCTGTGTTCGATAAACAAAAGGCTACTCATTTGCCTCCGCATCGGGTATATGACTGCCGGATAGAATTGGAGGCCGGGGCTGACATTCCGTGCAGCAGAGTTTATGCTCTGACAGAAAAGGAAACGGAGTATTTGAAGAACTATATTGAGGAAAACCTTTCTACAGGTTTTATTCGGCATTCGACATCACCAGCTTCCTCGCCCATGTTCTTAATTCCAAAGAAGGATTGTGCAGAATTGAGACCCTGCATCGATTATAGAGCCATCAATCGTGTAACCATAAAGAACCGGTATCCTCTCCCCTTAATCCCAGTGCTCATGGATCAACTGAAGGGAGCCCGATATTTTACCAAGCTTGACCTTCGCGGAGCCTACCATCTGGTACGGGTTAAAAGAGGGGATGTCTGGAAACCTTCTGCGTCGTATATATCAATGACATTTTGGTTTATTCATCAACCCTGGCAGAACATGTAAAACATGTCAAAATGGTGCTTGGAAGATTGCAGCAATATACGCTATATGCTAAACTTGAGAAGTGCTTATTTCATGCGCAGGAGGTGTCATTCCTTGGCTATGTGATTAACGACCAAGGCTTCCAGATGGATAGTAGTAAAGTCGAAGCCATAACAGAGTGGAGTACCCCCCAGAATGTCAAAGCGGTACAGAACTTCCTCGGTTTTTCTAATTACTATCGAAGGTTCATCAAGGATTTTTCAAAAATCATTCATCCCATCTCTTGTCTTTTGCGAAAGAATGTTCCTTTTGTCTGGAGTGAGGAGGCAGACAAATCGTTCAGGTATCTCAAAGAACGTTTCACACAGGCACCCATTCTCCGTCATCCTGATTCCCAACTCCCCTTTATACTGGAAACCGATGCATCCCAATATGCAGTTGGAGGGGTTCTGTCACAACGCCATCCTGTGTCAGGTCAATTACATCCGGTTGCTTTTTTCTCAAAGAAACTCACTCCTTGTGAGGTTAATTATTCTGTTTACGACAAGGAACTCTTGGCCATAAAGAGGGCCTGTGAGGAATGGCGTCACTACCTCTTGGGTGCTGTACATACCGTTGAAATATATACTGAACACAGGAGCCTGTTGTTTTTAAAAACCGCCAAGGCCCTGACTCCCCGGCAATTAAGGTGGACCTTGTTTTTTTCTGATTTTGACTTTGTTATTAAGTACAAACCAGGTCCACAAAATGGGAAGGCGGATGCTCTATCTCGTATTGGTGAAACAGGAGAACTGAGAGAGATCGAAGACTTGGAATCTCCCTTGATACTCACGGAGGTGGAAGAGCCTGCACGGTCAGTTGCCTTGTTATCTTCTCATGAATTCCTGGAAGACGTACGAGTTGCTGTAGCAGAGATGGATGTCCTTGAATGGATACAGAAGGATCCTGAACATCGTTCAGAAAAAGACAACCTTGCATATCATCACACTGCCATTTACGTGCCGACTGATCCTCTTCGGCAACAAGTATTGGCTTGGATCCACGATCCCCCCTTGGGTGGACATCTAGGAATCTATAAAACTATTGCCAGTTTGGAGCGTTCTTTTTGGTGGCCCCAACTCCGTGAAGATGTTCGGCTGTATATTAAGAACTGCGCTGTATGCGTGCAAGGAAAATCTCTCCACGTAAAACCTGTTGGACTCCATCAACCTCTCTCTATCCCCCCTCAACCTTGGCACACAGTGTCCATGGACTTTATAGTTGAAATGCCACCCTGTGATGGAAAAACAGTGATCCTCGTTGTGGTTGACCATTTGACAAAAATGGGTCATTTCATACCCTTGGCTGGCTTACCGACTTCAGCGGAACTGGCAGCTGTATTCCTCCAACACATAGTGAGATCTCATGGTATTCCTAGTGTACTGATTATGGATCGGGGATCGCAGTTCACATCTCGGTTTTGGAGGGCTCTTTGCAAGATCTTGGACATTGATGCCCGTCTGTCCTCCAGCTACCACCCTCAGACAGATGGAAAGACGGAACGCCTGAACCAGACACTGGAACAGTACCTCAGGTGTTTTACTCAGCAGAACGGATTGGAGTGGACTACGTTGATATGGATGGCTGAATTTGCCTACAATAATGCCCAACATTCCACATTGGGTTGCTTCCCTTTTTTCTGTTTACACGGCTACCACCCCAACTCACTACCCTTTGATATGCCTGTTCGTTCCCCTGTGCCTAGCATACATGAACATCACGCACACCTAAGGGCAGTACTGATTGCAGCCAAGCGTAGTTAAGCTGCCGCACAGTTCTCTCAAAAACAATTTGCTGATAGACACAGAACAGAGGAACCTAACTACAGGGTGGGGGATAAGGTTTGGCTCTCTACAAAAAATCTCCATATCAAAGGGGTATCTAAACTAAAGCCTAACTATGTGGGTCCCTATAGTATAGTGGAGGTCATTAACTCTGTGGCAATGAAGCTTTCCCTTCCGGCGTCTTGGCAAATTCATCCTGTGTTTCATGTTTCTCTTCTCCAACCTTGTCTTCCTGGTATGAGACTACAGGAGAAACCTCTTCCAATTGAAGTGGAAGGTGAGGAGGAATATGAGGTTCAGTCCATCCTTGATTCCCGTATGTTGAGAGGTAGAGTCCAGTATCTGGTGGAATGGAAGGGATATGGGCCTGAGGAGAGGACGTGGGAACCTGTGAATAACCTGCATTGTCCTGATCTAGTGGACAACTTTCATGCTTTGCATCCAGGCAAACCAGGTCGACCACCGGGACGGCAGTCCTCGAGAGGGGGTTCTGTAGCGATTTCCTGGCACATTAGGAAACATCATCTCTGTCGTCCTGAGAAAAGCGCAATCTGTAGGAAAAAATGTACAAAACTACATGTCCCAGCATCCTTAGGGTTGACATTAGTGAAGGAAGAAGGCGGTGCATTCTTAAGGGCCGCCCAGAGAACAGGAAAGTGCTTGTCAATTTTCCCTCGAGGTGTTGGAATGGCGGATGGTGCTCCCCGCCGGAGTTCAGCTTGAAGAAAGAAGAAAAGCTGTATTTCAGTGTATGAATTCATCGAACTTTGTTTCCTGAAGGACTGCGGAAAAGACTCTGTTTTTGGTCAGGTATTCTTGTCAGTGGAAGCCTCACGAGGATAATTATCTTGTGTGAATATTTATTCTTGAAAAAGCCCCGAGTAGCAGCTGTACTTTAAACGCATAGGCGAGTTTAAAAGGACATGCAAGATATCTGTGAAAGTGTTTATTTTAGAGAGGCGCCCGAAGCAAAGACGCCTTCTGTTCTAAAGCTTTCCTAGTGACAAGTTCTGTGCAGAAAAAGGAAAGACTGTTTTTCCCCGTGGCTGGCCTTTTTGTTTATCTTCATCAGGCTGTACCTGATAAAGACAAGTTCGTGTCAGAAAAAAGCTTCAGCAAAGCCGAGATTTGCTTAGTGTGGTATGAAGAAATACCATTAAAGAAGAAAAAAGTGCTGTTAGCTTCATGCGCAGATTAAGGACTGTTAATGGTTGGAAATCATTAGAAGGGTTATGTTTCTGAAGGGATTGGATTCCGTGGACTCATTCTGCTCCTGAATACTTATATAAAGCAGAGAGTGTTATTACAGAGACAGCCTGTGGGCTCAGGTGTGCACATCTTTTGGGGTCTGCGCTGATGGCCGGCCAGGACCACGAGTGATACACCGAAGCCACAGCTACTTTATTATTTTTTCCCTTTCCCTTTTTTCCTTGGGGGCACGGATTCACGCAGAGGTATTTATCTAGCCTCTGTGGGCGTTCGTGTTTCAGGGGACTAGGGGGGCTAACATCACACATCGTCTCCGCTTGGCGTCTGGAAGAGGTTAGTGGCTATTTTACTATTCTTGAGCTACAGCCAATCCTGATAATAACCCACAGAAAAAATTCTCAAGAAGCAAAGGAATGTTCAACATAAGTTGATTTGTTCCTCACTGTCATGCCAGTTTGCTGGGTAACCCCTGTAACAAGTATTGTAGTTTGTCCATGAAGCCTCGGAAACATGTTACTCCTACAGACTCAATGAAATGCAATCAACTATCCATTAGGGTTCGATTCCTATAGGACAGTGAAGGCAAGCAGTCAAGTATTTCAAGACAAAGGTGGCAGATACGAGTTGACAGTAGAATGGATCAGAATTAATCTAGATTGCTGATAAATTGTGGGTACTTTATTTCAAGGTCCTGGATGGGATGAATTTCTGCAGATTAAACTTCGGGTCTTTGAAAATTGAATTTCTCATTATTGGTATTAGAAATTGATTAAACAATTATAGCACAAGCTATCGCTCCTGCCATGTAGGAGGTACTACCACAGTAGTGACAGACAAGTTTAAGAAATTAGGGATATGGTTTGATGAAACACTATTGATGGATTGTCAGGTCAATATTGTCATTCACTCTCTTATAACGTGAAGCTACGGCACAAATAAAACTGGTCATCGGTTAAGTATCATGTTCGTTGACTTACTCTAGACCATTTTGTCAAAGGACCAAATGTGTTTGAAGTCACTATAACTAAGCGGACGTTGGTTGCATGTATCCCACATAGTGTCACCTTCAAACAGTTACCATTCTAGAGGTGCTTGACTTCCTCGTCCCTTTAAAAACTCTTGCACAAGGGGGAGAATCTCTCTTGCCTGGTGATTTTTCTGCACTTCACTGCTGGGTACTGGGCCACCATGGAAAACTGGAAGTGAGGCTGGTTCCCTTCCTATATGACTAAGTAAACAAAAGGAGGAGTACCATCATTGGAAGGTCAAAAGAGATTCCTAATGTGGTGGTAAACTGACAAAAGGAAAGAATTTATCCTTTTGTTAAAAACCCCTCACTCATCAACCTAGTGGGGACATGCTTCATCATCGGGGTCCACCCTGGTGGCCTAGCGTCACTAGGGTGTGCTACAACACCTGAAGTACTGTGGAGCAGGTTGTGAGTGTAAGTGCAGAAAAAAAGTGTGTTAAAAATTGTCCTGGTTTAACTTAGTGGGAGGATAAATTTTATTTACAAGTAACAGGACAATATTAAAAAGGTGGGGCGAGATACTGTGAGGGTATATTAAGGCCAAGAGTATCTCTTATATGTGTGCTGGTCTACATGTTTCAACCAAAGGTGGGATATACCAGGTTTTCATCAGGACCGATAGAACAGGGAGCTGGACGGTATGCACCCCCTAAAAGGCACACCCAATCCTAGTTCTCTGTAACCCAAATTAGCAAAATTCACTAAATCGTGAAAAAGACTCTAGCCACGTTGGGTGAGTCAGAAAAAAGGTTAAAAAAGACTACTATTCAGGTGTCTTTTCTTCATCGGAGGGCGGGAGGAGGTATCCCATATGTGTGCTGGTCTACATGTTTCAACCAAAGGTGGGATATACCAAGTTTTCATCAGGACCGATAGAACAGGGAGCTGGACGGTATGTACCCCCTAAAAGGCACACCAAATCCTAGTTCTCTGTAACCCAAATTAGCAAAATTCACTAAATGGTGAAAAAGATTCTAGCCACATTGGGTGAGTCAGAAAAAAGGTTAAAAAAGACTACTATTCAGGTGTCTTTTTTCATCGGAGGGTGGGAGGAGGTATCCCCACTACTCAACCATATTAGTTTCTTCGTGGTGGAAAGGCCGATTACCTATATTTGTCCTCCGCTGCCCTTCCTTTTTGCCCTGTAGACAAGTTAAGGTGAAGCCTTGGATGTTTGTGCCTGAAACCAAGACCAGAGGGAAGGCTGGTGCAGGAAGTCAGGAGAACAAGATCCCCGAGGACTCCCTGAGGACTACACCACTTTTGAGGTGAGGAGGTGTGCTGCAACTGCCCCTGGTGGCTAGAGGTCGCCGCAGGTGTAAAATGAATGTAAGATTGCCAGATTCGCCCAACGGGGCCCGAGGTATGACATTGTTAAGTGTGGCAACCTTTAACCTTTCTTCTCATGGAGCACACGGGGCTCCGCTTCCTCGTCCAGTAATATACCCCCCTCTTGGGTGGGCTGGGGCCTAGCGCAAGGGATACTCAATCTTTATCTCCCTGGAGGGCCACTTCCCCTGTCTCGTCCATTCACCCGAGGACGCAATCCCCAGGTGTACTCCTTTTCAGGGGGCAGGGACCCATTCCCCGACCCCTGCATGCCAAAAACTGGTTTGGGAAAGTGCCATACTGCTGCCCCAGTTGTGGTCAGCCTGCCCACTCCCTGTGTCTGGGGGAGCGGGAGGCTGCCACTGTCACGAGAGGGGAGGCAGGCCTTGCCGGCTACTGCGACAGCAAGGAGGAATGCTGCCTGGGTCGGAAGCCAGTGGACATGGTTGGGCTCACTGGGCAGCCCCACCACCAAACCATTGCACAGGGTGCCTAGTTGGGACTGAGCACCCCCACACAAGCAAGGAGCTGTGTGGCATGGGCCACATGCCACACCAGAACAAAATCAAGCAAAGAAAGCAGCTCTCCCCGGCTCACAGTAAGAAGTCCTAATACAATATTCATGCACTCATGGAGGTACGCCCCATATTGCCCTGCAGGGCCTGACTATTTTTTCACAGTTTCTGCCTTTGTGGTAGGCCCAAGATGGCGTGTCACCATCAACAAATGCAGAAAGTACAGGGGTTCTGAGAAGCAGCACAGTACCCCCTGTCTCCACCAGATATATTTGATGATTCCCAACTCTATGTTGGGTGGGACTCAAAAAGACTCACCTCCCCACAATTTCCACCATATTTCCAAGCACTCCCCTGCCTGGAGCTTTTGCTCTACATCATAGTAGTGCTATGATATCTAGGGGTTATGCTGATGGTTACAGTTGCAATAGCCTAAAAGCCCTGAAAGTGGTTACAGAAAATATACGTTTTGAACTTCCCTATGATTGCAATGCGATGTCATTACAATTCGAAGCCCTCTAGGTGCTGATTTATAATTCCAGTTTTATGGCTGAAAAATGTATAAAATATACACAAAAAAATGCTTTGGTTATTTTAAATACTTTATTGGTTTGTAATGTTGACAAGGATTATTGCTCACTGTGCCTATGTTTTGTTAGCATTAATAAGTGCCTTTACACAGGATTATTGTTTTGATAACTGCATTTAGCTGCAAAATGATTTTAACAAGTGGTTTGTTGCTCTTGAACCTTGAGCAAGCCAATAGACTCACTTGATATGTTAGTATGAACCCTTTAGTGAGTCAAAGGTGATTGCGCAATGTCATCTATGATATTATCCACCTGCTAATGTACACATTTGTAAGGTATTGTGCAGTATTTAGTGTGTAATAAATGGACGTGTGCTATTCCTAGAGAAAAGTTACTGACTGGACGATAATTTATTGAGTGCTAATATTGAGTGCCAATGAATGGTGATTCCCAGCCCACACCACCTCCTCTGAGTAGGCCTTGAACTGCTCTGCCTCACTCGCCTGAGAAAGCCAAGCACTGCAATGGAGTGTTTGGTTTCCACTAAGGACAATTGTGGACCTATCAGTTGTGCAGAGCAAACACAAGGAGATGATGGACGGAGCGCTGACATTTTTCAGACACTCACCCCGAGTCACAGATCTGGGTTGAATCCATCATCATTCTATAGCTCACTTCGCCACACAGCTTGGCAGTTCGGGCTGGACTGTTCCCATGAGGCACAGGGTCAAGACTGATTTGCATATAGCTGTGTCTGAACTGGGGTGGTGAACTGAGCTAAAGAAGGATTATGGATTCAACCCAGATCTGTGACTGGGGTTGAGTGTCTAAAAAGTTTCAGCGCTCCATCCATCATTTCCTTGTGTTTACCCTATTACTTGTGCAGGCCACACAACTAATAACCCAATTTTATACACCTTTTGGAGCCTAAATAATTGGCTATTGTCGTTTGTGGAATTTATACTTCTAAGACTAATGGGAAACAATTTAGGAAACCTATAACCTTTGATGGCTCTTAAGATGATGATTGAATATTTTTTTTGAAAATTGGTATGCTACCAATACTTTGACAGCCTTACACCTAGTGGGGGTTGTGGCCTTTTGCTGCTGATATCTCAGGGACCAACCTGCTATGGGTCCTGTGCAACTGGGAGAAGTACGCCTTCAGCCCTTATATATACGTTTATTCAATCAATAGCATGAACATTTACATCAGCAAAATCACAAACAGTGCAAAAATTCATTATAACATAAAAGATCAACATTTATAATAAAATAGGGTTTCGCATCACTTCATCAATTATAAAAATGTATACAATGTTTTTATTTTATTTTAGATTAAGAGAGATTTCCAAAATTGCCTAAAATATAAAATGTAAAAGTACAAACTTTCTTAGCTCCATTGATCATAAATATGCCCACAAACCAGGTTGTTTACATGGTCATTTATCTTCCACAGAGTTATTTTTGATCATTTTTTATCCCGGGCCACCAAGCACAAAGCAAGTATCTAGAGATTGTGATTACAAGCCATCTTGTAGTGTCGGAACTAAAAATACATAAGTCATCAGAGGGGCGAGCGAAAGAAAGCAAAAAACAGGCAGGAATTATCCAGGTATTCCTGAGATTAACATAGGCAAGACAGAAAAAGACAACGTGTTCTAAAGTCTCAGGAGAAGAATGAAAGGACGGGCACAGAGATGTTACAGAGGCATTTTCCAAAGTACTTTTCCTAAAATTTAGAGGGAGAACCCCATACATGAAAAGTGCCTGCGGGGGTTCAACATCCTCCATAAACATATCAAAAGTAAACCAACCCTTGACATTCAAAAAACTGGAAGTTAAAGTGCCATATGCGTTAGCATCAGTGCATAGTGAATCAACATACTCCCAGTACCATTTTTGAGCAGGGTACCATTTTTTTCATAATAGACTTTGGGGCCAACTACATGAACCCCTATCCCCAATTTAATAAGCCAATCTCAAACCTTATTGAACCAGGCGAGGCATCCTGATTGTTTTTGTAGTATTAGTAATTCTTTCAAAGCATCCTTTACCGAGACCTGGATACTGCTGGTCCATAATCTTACTCAAACCAAAAGTGCGTTAGGAATTGCAAAATAGTTAATGGGTTTGGGGCCAACATAAAGTCCTAACGGAATTAGGGGCGTGTCACTGGTAGGTTAATGATCACCCTGAAAAATTTGTTCTCAGGAAGTTCTAAGTGCTGTAGGCTCACCAGCCCAATAGCTCAGCCCTGTATAAATCCAAGCCTAGTCCTTTTGGCTGATGTCGTTCCAGAATTGGGGAAGAGGGTCAAAAAGCGGAACCCATTACCCTCCCAGCTATTGCACAGTCAACATGTTGGAGGGTTAAAGCAATCTTTTCTATTTAGGGTGTTCAAGCTAAACTATCGCTGATTGGGACTCCCAAGTAATCATATACCTTGACCTGTTCTAGGATTTGGGAGCCTAACATCAATTTACCCTTGGTGGATTTGTAGGGATTAAACTCCATAAATTTTGTTTTGGAACATTTTATTTCTATGCCCCTGTCGTTACATGCTTTGTTAAGAATATTCTGGATGACCTTTGGTGTCTTTGATATAAGCAGTGTGTTGTCTGCGAAAAGCAAGGATGGCACAGGATGGCACAGGACTACATGCTAGTTTGGGAGGGTCACCTCCACAGTCAGAGCTCTCCTATAAGCCTGTTTTTGTACAGGGTAAATAGAGTTGGGGCAAGAACACAGCCCTGTCGTACTCCATTAGAGACTAGAATTATCCTGGTGTAGGTTAATCAGGATTTTAAGTAAATCAATAGGGAGTCCTAAGTCTTGAAAGGCAGTCCAAAGGTAGGTACGGCCTGTAGAGTAGAATGCCGTTTTAAGGTCGACAAATACGACTTATAAGTGACCCTTCCTATTTGTCACTTCTTTCCATATAAACACAAGAAATCAAAGTACCGGTCTAGAGAACTAGTGGAAGCCCTGAATCCTGCCTATAGATTGGATAAAATATTATTCTCCTCGATCCAACCTTGGATCCGGGTTAAAACGATTTTACTAAAACTATTTTGAGAAACATCTATAAGGTTAATTGGCCTATAGTTCCCTAGATCCCTCTTGTCTCGCTTTTTGAATATTACAATTATTTCCACACCTCTCCAGGAATATCTCCACCTCGCAAGATGGAATTAAAAACAGTTTGTAACAGAGGTCCCCATATGGTAGGCTCCGCATTGAACAAATCTCCTGGTGGATTGTCCAACCCCCGATCTTTCCCATTCTGCAAAGAGCTAATGGCTGTAATAGTTTCCTCTATTGAAAAGCTAATTTCACAGGCTTATGCTAATCCTGTTCTGGAAGACTATGGGCCTGATTCACAGAATGAACTTAAGACTCAATCCTAAACTTACTACTATTTTGGTAGTCACAGAATGCACTTGCTACTTTTGGCATTCACAGAATGAATTTACTACTTTTGGTATTCACAGAAGTTAGGATTTTGTCTTAAGTTTGTCTTAAGACAGACTTAAGACAGACTTAAGACAAAATCCTAACTACCAAAAGTAGTAAGTTCATTCTGTGAATGCCAAAAGTAGTAAGTGCATTCTGTGAATACCAAAATAGTAGTAAGTTTAGGATTGAGTCTTAGCTCATTCTGTGAATCTGGCACTATGCTTCGAGACAGAAATCTCCATTTTGCCTTTGTAGAGATTCGTAAAATACTCTTCCCAGACATGGGGTTTTATATGGAAGTCAGTTTCAATGTTCTGCTTGGGTGTCCCTTTTGACAAGAGGTGCCAAAATAATTGACAATCCTTAAGCCTTGAAGATTCTACAAGGGTGCACCAGTTCTCTGAATTCCAAGTCCCTTTTTCCCCTCAACCTGTTCCCCAATATACAATTTATTTCTATTTTTTAATATCTAGCTGTGTTTCTTTCTTAACTGCCACAATTAGTCCATCTCTGGCTTGCCTACAATCTTCATTATACTATGGAGCAGTGTTCTGTTGGATTGGATTAAAATTGCACTGCTTATTAAAAAAGGATCTTAGGGTATAAAATTATTGCTGGAAAGTAGTCATAATATCCTCATCACTAATATCTAGATTACCCATGACAGGAAGGACCTGTGCTACTTCAGCATAAACTTTTGGGAGGGATTTCCCATCAGCCAATATCTGTGGCCATTTCACTCTTTTATTGTTATTAGTGGTAATAACAGGGGTCACCATCTGTCGGGGTCAGCCATACAAAATTGGGAGACCGGCTACCATCAGTGAAAGAGCATTATGATCACTATCATCCCAATTTAATACGTTCATGTCATTAACATTTAGCCAGAGGTCAAGGTCTACCAAAATATAGTCAATCCTGCTCTTGGCTTTCCCCTCCTTAACTGTAAAGCACGCTTCTGCGTCCCAGCAAGTTCACCCATTACAAGTTCGTACTCCATAGGCAATGGTAAAAGATACCACATGTTGCCCTACCATACTTAGTACATCTCTTAATCGCTGGCATTTGGAGCTTGTTGACCCCTCTAGCTTGTTTGGTAATCCTGCACTCTCTACTGTACATAGTCAATGGGCTCAAATGTTGTATTAAAATCACGAGCGACTATGAGATGGTGCTGTTCCCTAGATGTATAAAGAAAGTTGGTTAGTGAGGTTATCGTGTTGTAAGGTTTTTGGGGCTACTAAATTGATTATATATATATATTAAATACCCTAAGATGAATATTTCCTTTTAAAGATATCAGTTCTAAACCAAGTCTCCCCGCTGACTCTAGTTTCAGTAACTTGATTTTACATACTAGGATAGTCTTAACCCAGATCAATAATCCACCAGTTGGCAGCCAGCTTGAGAATGTCTTGCCTCAAAACTAAAAGTAGAAAACCCCAATATATATACTTGTTCAATTGCCCAGGTTTCCTGGAACAAACATATGTGAAATCCATGCCCAAAATCTCCCCATTCTGGGTGATATAGTTTTGGCCTTGTTCCTGCAATGTTCCTAGATATGATTTTCAAGTCCTGGTAATTTTTTACACACTCCTGGGACTGGCATATCATTGTAGGATTTGCTCTTTTTTAATCTAGATTAAGTGCAGGGTGGCATAAGTTGGTAACTGGGCCACAAAATACAATTTCACTAGGGTTGTAGGTGTTGGTAACCCCTTCAGACTGGATGACGGGAAATGCCTTGCAGGTCATTAGCGATTCAGTGATTCAAGGGTGTAGTCAGTCGGTGGTGTCCAAATCAGTAAGGGCTTCATATCTATTTCTAGTTTCCAGCTGGAAAATCTCCTGTCTCACCTACGGTTTCTGGGCATTGTACACGTTTTGTGGGACGATTGGGCCTATGGTTTTGAGATGCCTGTAGAAAAATCTCTTGGCTAGGCCCCTGGTTAGATGGAATCTTACCACTTCTAAGCAACTGCCCTGCAAGCGTTGGTGACCTACAGTTAATAACTATGCAGTCTCCAGTTGAGGTCTTGCATGGAGTGCTAATCCAGCCTACACGTCTCACAAACAAAATATCATGGTAGTTTGTAATTGAAAAATTTGTGCTCTGGGATAACCAGTTGCAAACTTTATTTTTTAGCTGGTTGTGTGTTTCTTTGTGATTGTCCTGCAATGGGGGGCACTAGTAAAAATTGCCACATATGGGCAACACTATGGGGGAACTTGTAAGGTAATCTCATTGGCCCAATTGTTCGTATGAGTAAAATCATTCATTTTGGGGGGGTGTCTGTCTACTATATTCAATTACATTCCCTGTGAGTGAGGTACTGCATGCAGTAGACCCGATGTTACTAGGGGGCTGCCTTTCCCTCACCAGATGTCTGATGCAGGTAGGTTCCATTGGTTTTTGTGATACTGTCCCCAACTCACTCCTATGTATTTAAGTGGTAGGGACACAACAGTGTGCAGTTTCTCATGGGAATGTGCCCCCTCTTCACAACATTTTGGTTTTAGCCCATCCCCTGTCATTAGATTAGTAAGAGACTTTTGGATTGTTCCCATATTTGTCTCCAATTTGTCAAGCCTGTCCAATATTGGCAAGAGATTTTTAGATATTATTTTTTCAAAGCAGATCATAAAAGCCTCAATATCTTGCAGCGATATGCCTATACGGTTAGGAGATGACAAATCAGAGTGCATCACAGTTGGAGCTGCTTGCTTTGAGTAACTATACACTTCAATTATTGATTCCTGAGTCTTTTTCCTGGATCTGGTCCTTGCGACCGGTGGAGGTTCCGAGTGTTTCGCCTTCTTTTTCCTTTTTACTAGGAGATAACATGACGGGGTTACAGATGATTGTGGCGAGGTCCACTTGGGGATGACACTTAACTGCCCAGTCTGCACTTGTTCCATGTTTACAGCTGCAATCAGAACCCCCTCTAGGGAAAGTAACTAAGATTTCCTTGTCAATGACCTTGGCAGCCTGTTAGAGAAAGCAGTCGAGCGTGGAGTTCCCGAAAGGACTTTGGAGCCATCATTTAAAACACAAATAAAAAAGGAAAAGGAGCGCTAATTAAAAGAAAGTTATTTTTGAGTCAATAATTTACTCAGGAAGATGAACAAAGTTCCAGTGGGTCCTAAAATGCTTGAGCACAGAGTATGCAGTAGTGGGTGCAGGGGAATGCCTAGTACCCTGAGCTAAGAGAGTAGGCCAAGCCCAGCCTCTTTCGGGCTCCGACTAGCATCAACGGGCCTGCCTTTGGCCCAGGCATCGACCGGGCAGGCCCATGCGCATCCCATGCTGCAGGAGTGCCGCCGAGCCTGTGCGGCATCAGTTGTGTTGCCCCAACCCTGCCAGGAAGCGCATTGAGCCGGGGGACCGAGCCCCACCCCTGCAATGGCGGCGATGTTGGAAGGCAATTCAGAAGAAGGCAAGGGTAGGGGGTAGCATCACAGGTAAAGGTTGCGGCTTTCCTATGTTCCAGGAGAGCATCCCGTGCTGCAGGAGGGCTGCCGCACCTTTACAGCGTCTGTTCCGTAGCCCTGCCCCCTGCCAGGAAGAGCATTGAGCAGGGGACCGAGTTCCACCCCAGCGATGGTGGCAATGTTGGAGGCTGGCATGTAAGGCAGAAGAAGTCAAGGGTAGGGGGCAGCGTCACAGGTAAAGGTTGTGTCTTCCCTCTGTCCCAGGATAGCGTTCTGCGCTGCAGGAGTGCCGCCCCACCTTTATGGCATCAGTTGCATAGCCCCGCCCCCTGCCAGAAAGCATGTCGAGCTAGGGGACCGAGTCCCACACTAGTGATGGCGGCGATGTTGGAAGCTGGCACACATGGCAGAAGATGGCAAGGGTAGGGGACAGCGTCACAGGTAAAGGTTGCAGCTTCCTTCTGTCCCAGGAGAGCGTCACTTGAATCTTATTGGTTGTGGGGGTCAAGCAGTCCAAGGCTTCTCAGGGGTGAGGTTGATGCAAAGGAACGAACAGAGACTCAAACCTAAACATGCATTCAATAGCAGCAAGAAACAAATGTTTCGTGCCATTTTTGCTTTTATGAAAGGAGTTATTTAGCTAAAAAAATAAAGTGAAGTACAGCATACACAAGCAACACATAGACCCAGATCAGTGACATATTATTGATGCATACAATATTGAAACACAAAAATATCCAAAACACAAATATTGGAAATAAATATGATGTGACCTTTAAACAAACATATACCATTTCAAGTATTTCAATACACACAATATTGGCTACAATATTATTGCCAAAATAATTATATTATTGGTAATAAATATAAAAAAACACTATTTACATAAACGATTATTACAAATAAACCAAAATGTTTTTATATACATGTTTAAATTAAAAATAAATATATTGCTCGCTGTGCCACTGGGTTAAAACTAGCCTGGCTGGTAAATGGTGATACCTTAAAACCGATCCCAGGATACGTGCTTTTGGTCCAGGGAATGATTCAGAAAAGGGGGGTGGTGATGAACAGAGTGTCTGAATTAAGCAGACCACTCTTACCCAGTCCAAAGATCAGGGCTTGATCCATCACCGTTTTTTAGCTCACTGCACCATCCCAGCTCAGAACTTGGCTATATGAAAATTAGTCTGACCCTGGCCCAGTGCATCATGGGAACAGGGCAGACCAAACTACCAAGCCAATTCTTATACTGGGAAGGAAACAAGCTACCGGGGACCGGTTTCTGGCATTTCAGCCGTCTTCGGCCCGGCTTGCTTGAATCCTGATGGTGCAATGAGCTAGGGACTCACATCTGAGTATACCCTTCCACGCTTATGGTGGACAAAAATGATTCAGAAAAGGGGGGTGGTGATGAACAGAGTGTCTGAATTAAGCAGACCACTCTTACCCAGTCCAAAGATCAGGGCTTGATCCATCACCGTTTTTTAGCTCACTGCACCATCCCAGCTCAGAACTTGGCTATATGCAAATTAGTCTGACCCTGGCCCAGTGCATCATGGGAACAGGGCAGACCAAACTACCAAGCCAATTCTTATACTGGGAAGGAAACAAGCTACCGGGGACCGGTTTCTGGCATTTCAGCCGTCTTCGGCCCGGCTTGCTTGAATCCTGATGGTGCAATGAGCTTGGGACTCACATCTGAGTATACCCTTCCACGCTTATGGTGGACAAAAATGATTCAGAAAAGGGGGGTGGTGATGAACAGAGTGTCTGAATTAAGCAGACCACTCTTACCCAGTCCAAAGATCAGGGCTTGATCCATCACCGTTTTTTAGCTCACTGCACCATCCCAGCTCAGAACTTGGCTATATGCAAATTAGTCTGACCCTGGCCCAGTGCATCATGGGAACAGGGCAGACCAAACTACCAAGCCAATTTTTATACTGGGAAGGAAACAAGCTACCGGGGACCGGTTTCTGGCATTTCAACCGTCTTCGGCCCGGCTTGCTTGAATCCTGATGGTGCAATGAGCTAGGGACTCACATCTGAGTATACCCTTCCACGCTTATGGTGGACAAAAATGATTCAGAAAAGGGGGGTGGTGATGAACAGAGTGTCTGAATTAAGCAGACCACTCTTACCCAGTTCAAAGATCAGGGCTTGATCCATCACCGTTTTTTAGCTCACTGCACCATCCCAGCTCAGAACTTGGCTATATGCAAATTAGTCTGACCCTAGCCCAGTGCATCATGGGAACAGGGCAGACCAAACTACCAAGCCAATTCTTCACCAGAAAGGAGACAAGCTACAGGGGATAAGCGTGGAAGGGTATACTCAGATGTGAGTCCCTAGCTCATTGCACCATCAGGATTCAAGCAAGCCGGGCCGAAGACGGCTGAAATGCCAGAAACCGGTCCCCGGTAGCTTGTTTCCTTCCCAGTATAAGAATTGGCTTGGTAGTTTGGTCTGCCCTAAGATAAATAACTGTGATGCCCTGATCTTTGGACTGTGTAAGAGTGGTCTGCTTAATTCAGACACTCTGTTCATCACCACCCCCTTTTCTGAATCGTTTGGTCCAGGGAAGACATGGCCTGCTCCTCAAGTTCCCATGAGGAGCAGGGTAAAAACTGGTTTGCATAAGTCTGGATCTAAATTGAGTGGCATGGTGAGCCACAACATGATGAATTTAAGCCTAAACTTATGACTGGGGGTGAGTGTTAAAAAGTTTTGCCACTCTGTCCATTATCTTTTTATTCTGGACACTCTACGGGTGCATTTACTATTTCCACTCAAATCTATACAAAGTTGGACGCTAAAAGGGTTACATTTACTATTACCACCACAATCTACACCAATTGGAAAAGATGTTGGTCACTAAAGAGGTTACAATTATTCAGAGCCATCTTTGTCTCTGGTGGCGCCCAATGTGACACTGTTTTTGGGTGTCTCCCCTATGACCACCTCCACCACAGATTATCTCACTCTCACTCTTTAACAGTGCCCCTCAAGTCTCCATAACCACTCTATATCAGATGAATTTAAATTAGTTTTATTGGGTCACTCATAAAAGTGAAGTCCATCAGACGACTTTACATCACACTTACATTACACAGAGACAATCAATCATAGGTGTGTAAATCAGTGTATAGGAAATGCTACATAAGACAGAGGACCACAAGTCATAGGATTCACATGCCGCCCATACTGGTAAGTAGTATAGTTTAAGAGTGCTCGGTCTGGAATAGCACAAACTCTGAATTTAAAATGGTAACACCAGGGTTGAGAATTCGCTTTAATAAAAATAAACATTGACTTCTAACCAAATGAACCCTTTTTGCAACATTAGGGTAATTATAGATTTGGAAAAAATCGTAACGCTCTCATCTATGCCTTTCAGTCTGCAAGCAGTTCTTTGATGTCAATTAATAGCTCATTGTTCTATATTAGGATTTTAACTTATAAACTCCAAGTAACAAAAGGAAGTCTCTGACAAAAGCAGTAACCCACTGAACTATATACATTATGATCTGCACGGTTCATGTTCTTTGCGGCAGGAATATTAACCCTCTGTGCTACCTTATGATGAATCAAAACTTCCACCAGTAAAAACTTCCACCACAAAAAACTCGGAACTCTCTCCAGGATGAACATTGTAAATGTAAATGTTTTTGTACTTGTATAGCGCACAGCTACCCGCAGTGGGTTTCCCGGCGCTTGTACGAATACCGCAAGGGAACCCTTCCTGGCTCTCCCCGTGAAGTGTCCACTCCTGGGCACCCCCATGTGGCAGACCAGGCTTCCCTCGCATTGTGGGGGCTGTTGTGGAGACTAAGCAAGCTATTGACCAGAGTTGCAGCGTGGGACCCATGATCAGAATAGGCACTGAGGCGAGAATATCCGGTCAGGGAAATTAATGAGCCCGAGAAGCGCCGGGGGAGGAATCGAACCCTGGTCCCTGGCCAGAGCTCTGCATCGAGGTCTGCCTGCTCTAACCATTGAGCCACACTTCTCCACGTTAATCCACATTAATCACTGGAGTTACCTTGAAATTTTTATGGCTGTCTAAAAATTGCTGGAGCCCACGAAGGTGACAGCAGGTGCTTTTAAAACCATAATATACTTGCAAACAGGCACCCTCACCTGAAGTAAGTACTTGGTGCGGTGGCACCACCTGGTTGCCGGCCCTGCATCTACTATCCCTATCCAAATCTAAATCAATTTGGGGAAGTGTTGGACTTTAAAAGGATGGCATTTTCTATTCCCATTCCAACCTATTCCAATTTGGGGAAGGTGTTGGGCACTAAAGTGGTGAAATTTAACATTTCCACTGCAATCTAAAACATTTTATACAAGGTGCTACAGACTAAAGATTTTATATACACAATCAATACTCCGTACGGACACACAATTTTTATCTATGTAATAGACTGAAATTTAATTTACAAACAATCTAATCAAAACTACAAACCTAAATATTCTTATTTAAGCATTAACATTCAAAAGAATATTTGTATCACTAGTAATAATTAAAAAAACCTATGTAATACTGTTCCTAAACTTTGAACTATAAAGTTAAGAAAATTCTTAATCACATTTTTTAAAATGTTATTTTGCAAAGATATAATTTCCCCCAAAAAGTAACTATTTTAATTAATTTTTCACAAAAAATATAAAATTTAACATTGCTATTTAAAAACATTATAAATATTTTACGTTATTGGATTTATGTTTTATTTTTATAATAGTTAGTAATTTAAATATGTATTTTAATATTTAAACATTTTGTTTTATAAATGTGATATCATTATTATATGTTGTCATTGATCATTCATAAAAATTATTAATGTTACAAAATACATGAACACATTCTACAATATTAATTTCCATTATAATAAAATAATTAACATTATATTTACATAAAAATATCCACTTTTTCAAAATATCCAGAACATTATTCCCTTTGAACCCATTATCTTGCTGCTAAACATTAA
The DNA here is from genome assembly GCF_964263255.1 of Lissotriton vulgaris. Lineage (NCBI taxonomy): Eukaryota > Metazoa > Chordata > Amphibia > Caudata > Salamandridae > Lissotriton > Lissotriton vulgaris. The sequence continues at coordinate 141,282 of NW_028243465.1, read as the reverse complement.
TACAACTAAAAACACACATTTCAACAAATTCATATTTAATAAATTACCTTAATCAAAACACACAAAAAAACTAATAAACTTATAGAAATAAACTTACTACAACAAATGACATACTAATCACTTACAAATGATATCAATTCAATTCATGAAGCTTTATTCGGTACATATAAAATGACCATAAAAGCACAAAGGAAAACAACATCAAAGGATAACAGATAAAACCATTCATAGAATAATTTTACAAGTAGAATTAACAGATGTAATTTATTAAAAACACATACTTTTCCTGGAATTAATGCAGTAATTTAAAAAGGTTGCAATATAAAAACAGATATAGTCAAGTCAAGTCAAGTCAAAAAATTTGTATAGCGCACTACATACCCAGAGGGTTTCAAGGCGCTTAGGAAGGGGAGGAGGATATCTGCAGATTGCAGGTTAAAAATTAAATTCATGGCCTGTTTAACTGTACGTACACCATATTTTACTAACATAGGTTTCAGAAAGGTAGTACGAAAGTTCATGTACAGTTTACAAAACAGCAGAAAGTGCAAAGTGCTCTGAATAGAAACGCCATCACACATACATGGCCCAATCGGGTGTTTTTTGATATCCGGATGAGCCACTAAATGATGTGCCATTCCAAACCTTAGTCTGGTGAGCACAAACTTATGTATAGGCCTTGTCACCATGGTTAAATAGAGGGGAAATCCTTCTACAAAACTGTATCTATTATAAAACATGACAGTGGATAAAGATCCGTAGGGTACTGCCCGCTTCCTCTCCCTAAATGCCATAAATTTACTTTTCAACTCAGCTTTAGGTATCCTAGATGCTGCACTTGGTTCAGATAAAAATATTCAAATCAAATATATCTGAGAAACAAACAACAACATATTTTTCCCTGGGTATCTTTAGATGTTTATCCAGTAATAAGCAATCCTCGATTATAGACCTGCTAAGAAAATTCTCATCCCTAAGCCAAATAGCGCGCCAAATCATAAGTGGCCTTAGGGATAACAGATCAATTAAATAACTGGTATCTAATTCTCGATGGATTAGTTCGGTTGGGGCGGGGGTTGGTAAAGACAGGAGATTTTTTAGGAAAGAATTTTCCTCCAGCTGCAGATTATAGTTGCATCTGTGGCCCCATACACCCGCCCCGTACAATGCTATGGTAACACATCTTTCCTGATAAATCTTAAGCATATCCCTGGTGCGTCGGTCCCTGACCTTTGCAGCAAATCTAAAAACTCCATGGGCATTTTTTGCCATTTTCTTCCGAATATTATTAAATTTGTTGGTCCATTTCCTGTCTTTGGAGAAAGTTATACCGAGGTAACAAAATTTGTCAACCTGCTGCACCTTTTCACTGTCAATAAAAAAGGCATTTAAAAATGTGCTTTTGGCCCCACAGGTCATTGTGTGAGTTTTCTCTTTGTTAATGACTAATTTTCTATCCTTTATAAAGGAGGAAAAACTGTCAATCAATCGCTGTAGTCCCACAGGGATTCTGGAAAGCAAAACGGCGTCATCGGCATACAATAATACCGGCACCGGGGCACCTTTGATCTGGGGGGCGTCTGCATTAACCTTTTTTTAGAATAGCATCAATTCCATTAATAAATAATATAAAAGGAGGGGGGCCAAAACGCAGCCCTGCCTAATCCCTCTTTTAACTCTAAATTTTGGGGTGCATTCTCCTCTGGTTCCAAAGCGCACACATGTTTGCAATTTCTCATACTACTTGGCGAGAAAGAAGATTATGCCAACAGGGGCTCCTAACTGCAACAAAGTAGGCCATAAGATAGAATGATCTACCATGTCAAAAGCACTACTTAGGTCTGCAAAGCAGAGGTAGAGTGAGCCAGGTTTAGCTTCAGTATATTTCCCGATCAATAAACCAAGATTAATGCACTGATCGAGTGTACCCCGGCCCTTCCTAAATCCGTACTGGCTGTCAGCCAGAATGCCCTCCTGCTCGACTCATTCCTCCAATCTAACAAGCATGACTCTACTCATGATCTTAACTGAGGACTCAAGAAGGGAAGTGGGGCGATAGTTTTTAGCATCAGACCTACTTCCCTTTTTATAAATCGGCACTATAATTGATTCTCCCCAGGTTGCAGGGGTCTCAGTACACACAGCTACATTAAAAACAGTGGCCAAAAGAGGTCCCCACATCTCAGGTGCTGCTTTATATACATTGATAGGCACCCTATCCGGGCCCTGGGCTTTCCCTCCCTTACTTGCACGAATGCCACATTCTACCTCTCTTACCGAAATATCCAGTGGTAAGACAGCCCACCTATTAGGATCAGTTTCTACAATTCTTTTGGAATCAAAAATATTAGAGAAATGAGCGATCCATCCATCACTCGGTACATTAGAAGTTAACTTGTTTTTTTTTCATCTTTAAGAAAAGTAGAGTTAACCGTGGCCCAAAACAAAGTACTATTCGATAACTCCGCTGCTTGATTGAGAGAGTCCCAGGGCTGCTGCTGTAACTTGCTCTTTCTCTGTTTTAGTGCGCATTTATATTCCAATCTTAATTTAGTAATTAAATTAATATCCCTGGGCTTTTTTGCTAGCGCCTGTTTTAGGTCAGTTAATGAAGCGGTACAGTAATGATCGAACCAACTCGGTCCGTTTCTCATATGCAACAATATTTTTGAAATTGGTATTTTTTTTTAAAACAATATTCAAAATAACACTTAAAATGATATTTTTACCTTTGTTATTCCCGACGACAATATGTTTGATATCCCGATTTTCTTGACACAATATTTTTGAATCATAATATTATTTTTTGAATATTTTATCCTGAGGTCAGGGCTCTGGTGTTCGATGGGCAGGTCTCTGAATCCCACTTCCCTCTCACTAGCAGTGAGGTTTATTTCCCATTCACTATAGTCAACATGCTTCCTCTGATGAGACAGTAAGCTCCTGTGATACTTCATACAGGAATGGGAGGACATCTGCTGTGGTCCTGATCCTTAGTCAGGGGCTCTCTTCTGGATGACAGCTTGAACTAGGCAAATCCAGTAGTGTAACTCAACTTAAGAGGGACCCCCGCAAAGTACATAGAGGAGGCCCCCACATTCCGAACACATTCCAGAGCTCACAGCCATCACCAGTGCACAGTGCAGGAAGGGCCCTTGGGAGCTTGGGCATTTCCACACTGATCAAATCTTGTTATCCTTTCTGATGGCACCCTCCAACTCAGTACACAGGTGAGGGTCCAATTGGGAGTGGTATTTATCTTTACTATAGCCCCCTCTTTGGGCACTTCTCCTTGCCCAACTAGACCACTATCCATGAGACAAGCCTATGTCATGGCACACAAGCATGATCTGTGTATGCCCATGACCATGAAAATCAGGGATCCACAAACCACTGCAACTTGAGCATTCCAGGTAAGGGTGCAAATGTGTCGCCATGTGGGGTACTTTTACATCCATATATAGTCATGTGTATATACATATACATTTAGATTAAAAGCTACTACTTAAAAGCTAGTTTGTGTAAGCAGAGTGTAGGTTGTACACTAACAGAACTATATAATATGTACTAGTGGTTGCTCCAGCCTATTTGTAATAAGGGAGCAGAGCTGTGTAGCCCCTCTCCACAGACAGATTTAAGCCCCATGGATCCCTTTCTCCTAGGGCTTGGTCTTTTTCAAATGGTTGAAGGAAGCCATACGGCCCCACTCCACATACTGATTTTGGCTCCAGGGACCCAATCTCCAGGGTCCAGCCAGGGAACCCATTCTCCACTGGGATCGCTGGAGGGGCCTGAAGGCCAGAATCATGGATCCAGTGTGGCGCCTGACAAAAATTATTTTATGAAACATGCTCCAGTGGTGTGCCCAAGATGGCAGACGGCTGGCACATCTTTCCCGATCTTTCTGAGCTGCCACCAACATCAGCACCTGATTTAGCCCACCGGCGGCTCATCCAGGGCCTCAAATTGGTGCCACTGACTGTGGATGGCGAAACGCCTGCCAGGAGATAGCAATCCAGACCAAACCCAATGCTGAATCGAACCCAGCACTCAAACAGAGTAGGAGGCATCCGGACTTGGGTGCAGCCTACTGCGTGGTCCTGGGGTGTGCCTGGCCTCCCCAATACCCTTCGGGCTCCTAGAAACCCAACAACCCACAAGTGAGAACCCCGGGGACCACAGCAGTGCTTGGGAAAAGAAGAGTACACCCCCATCCACTTCTTGGTCTACTGCAGAATGGGGTCAAGGATCGCATAAGGCCGCTTTGGGGTAGTGGGTGAGCTGGGGAGGGCCAAACAAAAGTCTCCTCACTGGCGCTTCACTTTGACGTCTGCGGCAATGACGGTCCCAGACCCGGGTGAACCTGGTTGTTTTGTCCACTCAGGGCTCCAACTCACTCTGTGACACAGTCCAGGTGAAGATCGAGGAGGCCTCAAGCTACTGGAACCATGCCCTGGCTTTTTATAATAATGAGATCGCAATGAAACTAGGGGCAACAACCGGGAGTCGGTTCCCCTAGGAGACACAAGAACGCTTTAAGGGGGTCACTCCTGTACCCCACAAAGACTGACTGTGCTCTTGCTGCCTGGGCCTTGACACATGCTGCAGACTTACTCCCTGATGCTGCACACATGAAAAGGCGAGGTAGCTTTTATATGAACGAGTCTCCATTGCCTCTTTGCCCGGCCAGGGGAAGCACACTGGGGGCTCTGTGGGGCCCGGGAAAACGAGGCATGGTTGCCCAGGCAATTGTGTATTGGGCAAAAAGGCCCGGGCCCTTCAATACCTCCTACGGTCTTGTGGGACCTCTCGGGCTGGGACAGAGGAGGCCCCTAACGCACCATGAGTGCTCTCAAGAAATAGACTTAAAACTAGCTGGGCATGCCTTTCGCCGCTGGTCTGTCCAGTGACCTGCGCAACATACACTATACCCACAAATCAGTAGTTCCTTAATGCCACATACCTAGGCCTCGACACTCAAAGAGGGGACTTGAAGTGAAAGGGTTCCTAGGAGGCAGTTCAGGTGCGAGAACAGCCCCTCTTGCGGAGTCCCTATACGACACAGCAACATGGCAGAAAACATAGCAGAGGGACTGCTTCCTAAAAGATATGTTTGGTAAGCAGGGGAGTGCCGCTCCTGAGAACAGGCAAGCAGTGACATGCTTCTAGATCGGACCCTGAAGACAGGGAGGGACTGGTGACTAAGACCTTCCTAGAGTCACTATTCACAACCCTGCGGGTGGATTTGCAGACCATGAAAACGGAGCTGGGGGCGGATCTCTGGGAAGTGCTGTAAAACATAGAGGAGGTGGGCAATATGGTGGTTGCTGTGGAAGACAGAGAAATAAGCCAGGAAGAAGAACTGGAATGGCTAAAACCCGAAGTCCTGAGACTCAAGTGACTACACCTGGACCTTAAGTCAAACAATGAGGACTTAGAGAAACAATCAAGATGGAATGATATCCCCATTAAGAGAGTGCCATCAAAAGCAGAAGGGTCTAACCTCTGAGAATAAATTTTCACCATATCCTGGGATAAAGAAATTAAACCTCTCTGCAGCTGGACCGGGGCCTTCGGATAGGACCATCTCGGACCAGAGATGGCCCCCTGTGGATATTCTGATATGCGTGCATGATTTTCAAATAAAAGAAGACATTCTCAAGAAAGCATGAGATGCTCACCTGATCGAGTTTCAAGACCTTTCTCCTGGATCACCTTATAGAAATGCAGAGACTTTGGCCCAGTCACAGAACATCTACAAAAAGCCAACATCCCTTACTCATGGGGCCACCCCTTTTGCATCATCTTCCGCCTTGAAAGAACCTTCTACTAGATCAGACACCTCAAGGACGCCTGTGCCCTGCTGAAAATTGGCACACCAGGTGACACCCAGGAGCGGCCGTCTTCCCCTTAGCAGTAAGAAGTTGAAACAAAAGACATGGCAACAAGGCAAGAACACACGGACCAGAACAAAATTGGATCTGGACACCATCTGCAAGGAAGACAGCTGGTCCTTTGGGGAATCTGCCATCACGGACATCCAGAGGCCTTGCCAGACTGGCTGCAACTGGTCGTGGAGGGGGGCCTAGTGGTGAATGTGGTGGCAGCAGGGGAAGAGGAAGGTCCAGGACATTGAAGGTATAACCCTCTTCTGCCCGGCCCAAGTGGAGTCTGCAGTGCCAGGAATCACCTTCCTGCTGCAGAGAAACACTGTGTTTAGTCACTGACCCTCCCCAACCAAACAGAACAGATGGACTTTGGTCAACAGATGTTATTGTCTATGTTCCTTCCATTTTATTCCAGGGTATCTTTCTGTCTTCTTTCATTTACTTCTCCTCTGTACAATCCTCCTCGTCCAACGCTAGCCACTGCCACTTCGATACGGGCCTGCACACGCTCCTCCCTCACCTCATTAAAGCCCTTCAAACAAAGCAGTTTAGCCAGAGTTCTGCACCCCACAGCCACGTGAAGCAGTCTCTGCGTATTCTAAGCCGCAAATTTCGAGACCTTGATAGCTCAGTAAAGCATGGAGTGATACTGTCTCTCCTGGAGTGATTGGGCTGCGACATCTGCACACTCCACGAGACGCACCTATTGGCTAAGGACACTTACAGCATGTATTCAATATGGTACCAATGACAGTTCTGGTCATCTGGCTCGACTAAAAAGAATGGGGTGGCCATATTGCTTGCCCAGAAGTTCCATGGGAAAGTCACCTCCACATCAATGGAAATTAAGGGCAGAGCTTAAGGGCTTTGGATTCAATGGGGGTCCACACATTTCATGGCAGCCACTTTATAAGCCCCAAATGATAATCAGGAAAAGTTCCTCATCAATACACTAGAGCTATTCCTAACCTCTCCATATCAGGCCATATTGATAGGAGGAGACTTCAACCTGGTCATTGACTCAGACCTAGGTGGATCGAGCAAAAGCATGACTCAGACAGGGTCATTTTCACCTTCTGGGCTGCAATGGCTGGCAGCTCCCTTAATGACACCTGGAGACTACTACACCCCACTACCAGAAACTACACTTTCTATTCAGCAGCCACAAATCCCATGCTCTCATTGGCCACTTCCTCACAACGGCTGCCTGAGCACCCTGCGTGGGAGAACCTGCTATTGAGCCCCGCTCCCTGTCTAATCAAGCCACAATCATACTAACACTGAATCTTGGTGCCCTCCACTGCCGCCCATCTCGTTGGCGCCTGCGGGATGCCATGCTGCCATTCAAACAGATGGTAAAATAAATGTGCACAACTATTACAAACTACCTCAGCATAAATGGTTGTGAGGAGACCCACCTCACTTCGGTATAGGAGGCCCTGGAACTTGTTATCGGATGTGAATCAATAGCTATCTCAGCGGGAAATAATAAATTGAGCACCAAGAAGCAACAACAGATAGGGACGTGGGTAGCAGAGCTTGAATCAATCCATAAACTCATAGGCACCTCCAGGATGTGGGGGGAGCTGGAAAGCAGTGCCTGATCCTACGGTGGCTGGACCTCAACCGAGCGGAATACACCCTGCTCTATCTCCAACATAAATTCTTTGTCAGTGGTGATCGTTCAAGCTGTATGCTAGCTCACAAATTATGCAACAAGGTAATCTCTGAGTCGGGGTGGAGGTGTGCTCAGACCCCGAGATTGCAAAGGCCTTCCAGGTTTTCTACAGCAGGCTCTATGCATGAGAGGATTCTCCCTCCGGTGTCATCAACTCGTATCTACAGGACGTGCAGCTAGCGCAGATCCCATCTGAGGTAACCTCCCACCTGGATCACCCTATCTAAATTGACAAGGTGATTTCAGTGATTGAGTGCCTTAAACCATCCAAACCTCCAGATTCAGATGGCTTCTTTACATTGTTCTATAAGACGTTCTGTCAGAACCTAGCCACGCTGTAGGCCCAGTTGCTCAACTCGCTCCTCCACTCAGGACGCATACCCGATTTGGTGTCTGAGGCATCCATCTCCATAATCCTAAAGCCTCACAAGGATCCCAAGGAATGGGGAACATACCGCACCATCTCTCTGCTCAACACGGATGTGATAATATTCATGTGCATTCTGGCTACCTGTATCCTCTATGTGTTTCAGACAATTCCCCTGTCGATTCTACGGAACTTACAGTGCGCAATCAATCTCTTTGTCTGGGGTGGCAAGCAGCCGCGTCTTATCTTTCATCTTATCACTAAACCTAAATGGAGGGGGTATGGAGCTACCCCTGACTTCTAGATACTTTCAGGCTTCACAACTACGCTTTATAATATAATGGAACCGCCCGCTCTCACAAAAACACTGGTCCTTTATGGATCAGACACCAGCAGGTACAAACACATGGAGAGAGATTTGGCATGAGGGCTCCACTCCTCTCCCGTGACGGCCACGACTTTTAAGACCTAGGATGCAGGAGCAATTTGATACAATCTGACAACGTTCCCCTGACCGATGCCGCAGAAAGTAGACACCCGGACTCCCCCCACCCCGGGTGAAAATACGAGGTATTTCAGCATTGGCACGAGCAGAGTTGCAAGCGATTAGGTTCAATATACGATCCCAATGGGTGTAAGCAACAAGGAGATTTTCCAATTCAACCAGGGAAATTGGGCGCACACCAGTGTGTCCGCACGGTGGAGAGCACCGTAAAGTGGTAGGTACAGGCAAAAGGGCGGGCGGTAATCTCACAAAACCGCCCAAAGTTGGACCAAGAGGATCCACACAAGTAACAATAACACAACAAAGCCCCTGCACTATACAAGCATATGAAACATTACAGAAATGATATTTATAGCAAATAAGGATCAGTTAGTATACATCCACACTTTTGGAGTCACTTTTGAGAATCAATTAATCCAGGTTCAGGTACAAGAGTTCCGAAAAAGAAAGAGAAATGTTCTGTCCTTGGTGTCAAATAATCGGTTTATTGTTCCTTTGTTAATGCCAGCACGTGTTTCATCGCAGGGAACCTACTGCGAATCTTCAGGGCTTATTGAGGAAAGTGTGATCAATAATATCGGTTTTAAATGGCAAGTCCGTGTCAGGACAAAATTCTTGTAAGTTGATTCTGGTAAATCGGGGTTTGTAGCACGCTGCCTGCGTGAATAAGGGATCTTATTGGGTTAGGTGTATGTCAAAACCCGGGAGGAGTTGTCGAGCAAATGCGGGCTGTCTCGGTTTGAGACCAAAATTCCTTGACAGGCGAGTACACCTTATCAGTGCTAAACTCCCTCTTGAGGTTCCCGGTGCCGTTTTACGATGACATCATCGTAAAACGGCACCGGGAACCTCAAGAGGGAGTTTAGCACTGATAAGGTGTACTCGCCTGTCAAGGAATTTTGGTCTCAAACCGAGACAGCCCGCATTTGCTCGACAACTCCTCCCGGGTTTTGACATACACCTAACCCAATAAGATCCCTTAATCACGCAGGCAGCGTGCTACAAACCCCGATTTACCAGAATCAACTTACAAGAATTTTGTCCTGACACGGACTTGCCATTTAAAACCGATATTATTGATCACACTTTCCTCAATAAGCCCTGAAGATTCGCAGTAGGTTCCCTGCGATGAAACACGTGTTGGCATTAACAAAGGAACAATAAACCGATTATTTGACACCAAGGACAGAACATTTCTCTTTCTTACTCGGAACTCTTCTACCTGAACCTGGATTAATTGATTCTCAAAAGTGACTCCAAAAGTGTGGATGTATACTAACTGATCCTTATTTGCTATAAATATCATTTCTGTAATGTTTCATATGCTTGTATAGTGCAGGGGCTTTGTTGTGTTATTGTTACGATCCCAATGGGATCTTTCCATATGACCAGCTCCTGCGTGACTACTTGCTCCTAGCATCTGACCTATTCCCATTCAGTCAGGTGACACATTGAGTGTCTTTCCTGAACATGAGGCCAGGAGCCTCGGCTTAATGACCCATTTCGAAAAATAGCTAACCAAAGATGGCAGCAAACGCATCATCTCCAAAGCCCTCCTCTCAGTGACCCCACAAACCTACCAAGTCAAAAGGGCAACTGAAATGGGAGGAGGAGGTGGGGTGCACTTTTAATTTTTTTATAATGCTTACTCGACCCGAAGATATCAGGTATCAGAGCGCTTTACATGAGGACCAGTTTTGTTATAGATGGACACATTAATTTTTGCTAGGCATGGGGAGATTAAGTGATATGCCCAGAATCACAGGATAGTGAGCGTTCCTGCCTAGGTTCGAACCTGGTTTTCCAGCTTCAAAGGCAACCGCTCTATTCGTCAGGCTACATCCTCTCCCTCTCTTTTTCCGACAAAGAATGGCAGGACATACATTATAGAGTACACCATACAGCACACAACATGCCAGGCATGAAGGCAGCCTACAAAGATGCCTCATATTGGTACCTAATACCGGCTCACTTACCCAATTCGAATAGAGACCTTTTGATGCTCTGCAGGCAGGGATGCAGACAGACTGGCTCCCTTCTCCACCGCCAAGTTGGTGCGATATTGGGAATTGATCCTAAATGATATTGATAAGCCTTCAACACAGCTATCCCATGCTCCCCAACCTACACACTCCTATGCCTCCCCAATCACCTGATTTTTCCCTTGTTCTCACTCTGCGAAGACAAATAGCTATAGCTCCAAATGCCGCAAGACTGGTTCTGTTACCAAACTGGGGCGCAGAGACAATTCCTGAGCACACTGCATAGCTAAAGAAACTGTGATTACTGCTGGCTATGGAATGCATGTTAATATAAGTGGCAGTATCCACACTGTGGTTACCAGTAGGTGGACGAGAGATAGAGATTTTGAATATATTTATCCCTTCATAACTTGACACCAGCTTGACAAATGTCCGTGAAACTTTGCAGACCTGCTGCCACTATTTCACTCTCTGAGTCTTGGACGTTTTGTGGCATTTCATGAAGGGGGTGCAAAGTAAAACGCAGAGTCCCAATACGTGCTTGAATTCCAATGCATTTTTCATGAACTTTTGTATGTTGCATAGAGTGAAAACTGCCACCTGGATTTTTGTGAAATTTGAGATTATATAGTAAGGGGTTTAGATGAGTCTGTGGGCTAGTGCATCAAAGTAGAATAAGTAGAAGTTAAGTTATAAGGTATTTTTTTAGCTATATCTGTGGCCACGGTAGTGCCACAGTACAATCTTGGTACATAGTGATGAGAAGGGATTATCTGATTGGCTAATGTGCACTTTTCAAAATCCTGATGCCAGCCAAGTTGTTTTGTACAGCACGTTCACTGTGTTTTGCACCAAGTGTTATGAAAAAAGTTGTGGCTTGTAATTATTGATGTACTGAGGTCGGTACTGTTGTGATATTTACTCAATTATGTTTGGAAATGTATAAATGTCCTGCACTACTTTTGCACTTGTCTCTAGAGAGTGCTACAGTACCATAGAAGTATTTTCTTTTAAAACAACCCATATATGTTCATATTTACTTATGCTTCTGGCAGGTTGGATCTCAACAGAGTCTTTTATCACATATGCGTATTTTGGATTTACATATGGTTTAGTAGGAGTTGCCAGATGTTATTAATGAATATGTTATTGTCAGTTGCTATAAAATATAAACTTTCTGCAAGTTAAAGGTACGTTTTTGAAAACATAATATTGAGGTGACATATGGAAGACATGGTGTGATCTCTTAGGAAGGCAGACCAGGCCTGGGGGTAGTTTGCAGAGTTTTGATTTGCGGAAGTCTGTTAAGTTACAAAAAAGCTCTGCGGTGTTCCGCAAGTGGCAGTGTGCAGTGCAACTGGTCTTCCTGTCACTCGGGCAGAAATGCTACCCGAGTGGCAGCTCGCGTTTGCGAACTTACCGTGTGCGAGGTGGGAAACAACTCTGCTGCACTACACGAAGCAGAATACTGAGTGGAAAAAACAGTGCAAACTCCACAAAAGGAGCAGAGTTCACCGCTCAGGCCTAAGGCAGACACAGTTTTGTTTATTTGCCTGTAATTTGTTCATACTTTGCTGCATTTTTTATTGAGTACTTTGGCAAATATTAGAATATATAAAATAGCTGTGACTAAATAAACTCATTAAAGATTTTAAATTAGCTTTCATCTCCATTTCAATGTGTACAACAGTGAGATGAACAATATCCTTCCCTCCACAATGAATAATTATAAAATGGGGAGGATCACAATTACTAAGAGATGAAATGAGAGGTAGGATGTTATGATCGCATTATAGCCCGCTGTACCGGGGTATACCAGCCATAAAAGGCCCTTCTCCAGTGATAAAGGCCTGAGCCGAAGGCGAGGGACTTTAACAAGGGAGCGGGACTTTAATAGCCGGTTTAGCCAAGCTAGGAAGGGAAATAAGGCTATTAGAACATGCTGTCACTAGAGTGCAGAAACAAAGGCTTTAGGGAGTGCAAGGGAATTAAAATCCCCAAGGCGCCCTGAAGCCTTTGCTCACAGCCACAGCTGTGAACAAAGTAGCATTTGAATGTTGAAGCTCCGGGCTTATACCAGCCATTATAAGCCCGGAACAACGCCATTGTTCCAATGGAGCGTCCAACATTCCAATGTTCTAATACACCTTAAATCTCTTTCAGCCACTCATGTAATCTCAACATTTTTCATACCTAAATTATGCTCAATTCCTCTCTTTTTTGGCATTATCTCTAACCAAAAAGATATATATAACTGTGTCCAATTGTCCACCCCACAAACCCTGTTGTGTCATGAAAGCATGTAGTTCAGGTGTCTCTGCACCAGTGCACTCCCTCTGTGTGTAGCAAAAAGATATATGTTTTCCGTATGATATATGTGGCAGTTGTAGGCGCTCAACGATGTTCTAAAGATTAATGTGTTGCCAGAGTTATGTAGACCCACGTGTACCATCACTCGTGGCAGTGGTAAGCATCTTGCACATTTGGTCTGCTTCATAAATCACACACTGCCTGTATCTATACCCCTAAACCCCACCTGTTGGCAACCAAGAGCAGACAAAAACAACACCCACACACATTTCTGTATTAACACCGACAACCCACCCAACAGACACTCAGGCACCTATACAGATACTCAGACAACTAATCAGTAACCCATATAGACAGTCATGCACTTGTTGTACTTGTGCACATCACAGACATTAGCATAATCCTTACAGACCCTTGCCACGTTGATTTATCAGAAGGAATGGACTGGCCATAGCGGGCAAGGGTCGTTTCCCCGGCGGCCCAGAAGGATGGGGCCAATTTTAGACTGGTGGTGGCCGTGGGATCCCAGTCCACCCCGTTCATCATGCAGCACTAACCTGGCTTCAGCTCCGCTCCTTTCCTGACCACATTGGAGACTCTACGATCTCTTTCCCCCTTCCTCACCATTGATTTTGCTGTGCTGCCTCCAATTATTATAATGTCTGAAAGGGAAGCACAGCAGCATTACTCAAGCTTCAAGCATGGCGCTTTCAATGTGCTTTCCTAGTAGCAGCTACTCAAGGTAAAACCCATTTTCTCTTTGATGCATGCATAATTAAGAGACTAAAACTATTCCGGCATTGGTATTTATGCCGCATTTGAGCCAGATTGAGCAGAGAAAGAACTCTGATCAGTAAAATCTACAGAAAGACCGTATTTCATTTAAACAATGTAGATTAGGCAACTGTTATTGTTATGGACAGCGCTGTGTAATATGAACTATTATTGCCATGCAGAACTTCGAACACAAGAAGTGAAAAAGACTTTGAAGCAGAGCCTGGTGGTGTATTCTAGATAGCAGTATTGTATTTTGAGAATAGAGGTGTATACATTCTCAAACAGTAAACGATAAGAAAGATGACATGAGTATGTTTGGAAATGAGTGTGTACATTTCAGCTATGTGGAAGAGTATTATGTGTATATATATATATATATTACCTACTGGCGGTCGCCAGTAGGTATATATAGTTAGGATTTTTTCCCTATGGGATTTCTGAAAATTCTATGTCTAATAACTTTGGCGTTTGTGGACGGAATCGGCTGAAATTTTCAGGAAAATGGCACATTTTGTTTCTGAGTAGCTCCTGGAAATTTGGGGGGGGGGGTCGTCAAGGGGGGGCCGAGAAAAAAGGGGGGTCCCAAAACGTGTTTTTCCCATGTTAATTTCCATAGGGCGGTTGGACTCACTTTTAGCCCAAACGGCTGAATGGATTTCCACGAAACTTGGCAAAATTGTAGGGACTGTTAGCCCGATGTGCCTTTGCTAGGTCTCAATATATGTGCTTCAGTGGATTTTGAGAAATTAACGTTTAAATCAAGATATATATCTGTAACAGCGCTCCGGGCAGCGATCCGGTTCGCGTACTTTTCGCGTAACGGAACTTTGCGCACGGAAAGCTGATTGGCCCTCCGGTGTCTGTCAACATTCTAAACAGTCCGGTGCAGCCGCCATCTTGTCTCTCGGTAGGATCGAGAGACAGGAGGAGGCCAAAACAAAGGGGGAAATTTCCATAAGGGGGCATAGTAGATCCTCCCTGACCCCCTAGGTTTTATGTGGAGGTTTTGAAAGGGCCCAGCAGGGTCAAAAAAATTTTTATTTTTTTTTTGCGCGATGAGCGCCTAGTACGCGAACCGGAAAGCGTTCTGGGCAGCGTACTATAATGATAATAGAATGATACACTTTTCAAAGACTGTATGTTAATTGTTTGTTGTTTTTGTTGTTTTTTTTTGTTTTCTTTATTTTTAAAGTTTTTTTTTTATTTTGATTGTTTTTCATAATTTATTAAACTTTCTAACATTTCAGTGTCTGAAATGTCATTATTTTCTTGAAATATTGTTTGCAATCTGTGAGGTTGTAAAATGTCCTCATTTGCAAGGAGGGCATCTACTGCTTGGACACATTGCAGCAGTTCATTATCCAAGCTTTCATCCATAAATTCCATGTCAATTTGTTCAATCAATTCCTGGCTGCTCTCTTGCAGGTCCATCTCAAAAGAAACTTGGTTTTCGCCTTCCATTTTGCCTGAAATTTGGATTAAAAAAATATATATTAGTAGAGATAGGGCACTGTTGGGATTAATTTTAGATAGGCAGTTTTTATCAGTGAATTTATCTTTTGGCAGTGTATAGTATCAGAGTGGAAATAGGACTATAAAAAAGTGTATGTGATTTAACCAAGACAAGCCTAACTCCATTCATAACTATAACAGAGAAGTCTATCTAAATACATTACTACTACAGAGGGATAGTGTATATCTAGCAGAAAAAGTCTACTATATTAAGTTATAGTGCACAATATATCTCATTTTTAAAAATTATAACTTACCTTCACAAAGAAGTTGAAGTTTTTGGAAGCTATTGAAATGTGATGTACAACAAGAAGTAGTAGTCAAAATGGCTGTGTTTCCTTCTCTTCCTTTATATATATATTTTTTTAATTTTGCGCGGTTAGCTTCCAGTTCGCGTACCGGATAGCGCTCTTTGAGCGTAGTTTGTTGAAAATTACAGAAAAAAAGTTAGAAAAAAAATAATAAAAGTGTGTGATCAGATGAAGGGTAGCTCTGAGAAGAGCTTTTGGGTTTATGGTACATTTAGGTACTTATAAGTAGGTACCAATGCACAGTCTTAAATTCAGAATGAAAATTCTGTTGCCCTCATCTGAGAAGTGAACTCCATCTCCTCTGTAGATATCTTGCATGTAGTAACGCAAGTTATTGTTGTACAGAGAGCCCATTCCATGGTCTCTCATGAAAGCTGAAACAGATTTGTTTACATGCTTCCTCGCTTTCTCAATTTGTGGAGAAAATTGGTTGGACCACCTCCATTTCTGTCTTTGGCATATATTGGAATATACCAAGGCAGTTTGAGGAAAAAGTGCCATTAATTGCTCAAAGGTGTCCTTTAAAAGCATTTCCAGACCTACCCCTGTCAAAGTGCCCAAATCATTACCTCCACAGTGCACTATTAACAGGTCAGGTTTTGGCAAATGCATAAAGGTTTTCACCAATGGTATCACTTGGTGACATTTTAATCCTCTTTGGCCCAACCATTTAATTTCCACATCTTGTAAATTGAGGTTAGGTAAATTTCTGTTCTCAGCATACCTTTGAGCCCAGTGGATGTAACTATGTCCAACAATCCAGACCTTAAACATGGTGGGAGAAGGTTGTTCTGCAGTCAGATGAAGTGTGGTAATGAAAGGGCAGTTGAAACAGTAGGAGTTTCTAAAGAAAAAAAACTGTGGATTTCCAATGCTAATGAATCATTAGCAGTGATCAAAACAGAAAGTTAGGGTGCATGGATGTGTTCTTTGAAAGATGTAATTTGAATGGTCAAGGAAGAAACATTTAATGAAAGATTGCACTGGATACGCAGGTGCACTGAGAGTTCAGAGTTCAATTGAAACATTGTTGTGTGAATTTGCAAACATGAGAGGTCTTCCAGGAGGTGGTTGCTATGGAAAAAAGGCAGAGAGGGCAGAGGGGGGAAGGGTTTTGATTTGAAAAAAGTGAGGGAAGAGTTATGATTGGCTAATATGAGAGATATGTGAAATGAATATCTGTATTTCTGTGCTTTCAATAGCTGCAGCCTTTGGAGTGCATCCTTTTTCTTCTGCTGAAGACAATTTGGTGTATTTCTGAGACTGTTTTCAAAACTCAAAAAATATTTGCTAAGGTGAGAAAAGATTTATTTAATTTAGATAGAGAATAGTATGATTTAAGGAGAAAATGATGAAGAAAGCTGTGTTTTTAAAATGTGGTTTTGTCTCTAGTGATATACAAATAGAATTAGTTTCTTTGAGAAATTGTAATTGCATATTCGGTGTAGCATTCTGGCATGCAGTAACACAATCAATCAATCAATTCAATCTTTATTTCGTTGCATTGCAACATAAAAGATAACAATAAAATACAATTCATTATAAAAAAAAAAAAACAACAATATAACATCCATTATAGGGGCACTCTTCTACCTTTCATCAAATTTCAGCATATTAGCAGTATTTCATTATAAAAGCACATGATCTATACTTCAGTTTGGCGCAGTATCAATAAATATTTAAAATGTTTTAAAAAGTGTAAAAAGTTAAAAAAACATTAAACATTAATTTGGGTTACAACCCGGATTAATATACAATGCATTGGCTTAATTCATGGTTCCGGGGAGTACAAGTACAACTTTCATAATTTAGAAGAAAAGAGATAATTTCCTTCTGACAAAGTAAGTGGACAGTAAAAATTTACTAATACCAAACACCAATACTTGGCTGGTATCCGTACTTAGGATTCTGCCAGCTTCCCTATGGGAAGTAGAGCCAATGTTGCGGCGCAAGGGGACTATCCACTTTTTCCTGGCTTTATCATAGCTAGGGCAGAAAAACAATATGTGGAATATGTCCTCCCTTTGGTTATTAGTGCACAGGGTACAATGTTCGTTGTCAATCTTCCCCCAACTTTTCTCAGTTACTTTTATTCTCAACGTTCCATACCTAAATTTTAGATATAGAGATTTTGCCAGTGGGGGTTGGATTTCGTCTAAAAATTGTTCGAATAGAGCCTCATTTTTTGCCATAAGAAATTTTTCAGTAAGGGGGCCATGGGTTCTTGAATACACAGATTCATGATTCACTAGTGACCAGAAGCTTAATTTGACGATTTTTTTGGAATTTAGGTTAAGACATTCAGGCTCGTTCCAGAAGTGTGATAATCCGAGCTTGGTAAGCCATCTTTTAACATGCTTAAACCAAAAGATCTTAATGTCTCTATCCAGTTCTAATACTTCCTTCATCCCATTTCTATAGTCAGACAGTTCCACAGTTGTCCATAATCTGACCCACATCAGCAAAGGTCTCAGCACGGCGTGCTGGTCTGTGTGTTTAATGTTAAGGTCTAGGAATAATGGTATCAGGGGAGTATTGGATGGAACTTTTAATAAACCCCTGACAAATTTATTTTCCAGTACTTCGAAGGTTTTTTTACATACTGGTCCCCAAATTTCTGCCCCATACAAGGAGGCAGACTGTACCTTATATCTGAAAAGCTCTATCGCTGGAGTAACTGCTTTATTCACACTTTTATTGTATCTCTGTGTTATGGGGAAGCAGTTTTGTTTGAACACCAATTTAGATTTTTCCAGTTGTGGACCCCATCCCATTGCAGAGTCCATTAAGACCCCTAGATAGGTGAAGCTGTGCTCGTAATCTAATCTTTGCCCATTTAAAATTAAATTCTTTTTAAAAGTTTTATGCGGGTTCAGTGCCATATATTTTGTTTTTTTTATATTAATTTCTAGTCCTTTATTGACACAGTACTGTTGGAACCTGTCTAATAAGGTCTGTAATCCGCGTGGCGTTTGCGATATTAGGATTGTATCATCCGCGAAAAGGAGGGACGCAACTCGTTCCCCTCCCAGTCGAGGAGAGTCATTATCGCAATTTTCCATGTAGGTTGCAATATCATTTACATAAAGGGAGAATAAAGTAGGGGCCAGAACACAGCCCTGTCGTACTCCCCTTTTTATCGGGATCGGGTCTGTGAGTTCTCCATTTGGGCCCCATCTAACCTTAGCATAATTCTCCCGATGCAATCCTATTACAAGTTTTAAGAGGTCGCCTGGCAGCCCTTGCCTATTCAGGATTTCCCAAAGTAGGTCTCGTGGAATAAGATCGAATGCTGCTCGCAGGTCGACAAAGGTCACATACAAGTGACCTTTGCGGATGATGACATACTTCCAATACAAGCAGCATAGCCTAAATACTTGATCAATAGTACTTGTTTTGCTTCGGAATCCCGCCTGGTATTTAGATAAAATTGACTCCTCCTCTAACCATGAATTTATTCTATTTAGAATGTGCCTAGCATATATTTTTTGCGTAATGTCTAAAAGGCTGATGGGGCGGTAATTTGCTGGATCACCACGATCCCCTTTTTTAAAAATAGTGATGATTTCTGCGCCATTCCAAGTATCCGGAATGCGCTCACTAGCCGCTACTATGTTAAATAAATGATTTAAATAGGGTGCCCAAATCTCGATATTATACAAATACAGGTCGCCGGGTATTCTATCAAGCCCTGGCGCCTTCCCTTTCTTAATTGAAGTGATTGCTGCCACTGTTTCTTTTAAGGTAAACACTACCTGGGGACTATTAGCTGATAGTATAAGCAGGGGTACATCATTAGTTACCTCAGTCGAAGTTTTAGCTGCATACAAGGATGAAAAGTGCTTAACCCAAGTATCCTCATCTAAGTAGACCTCCCTGGAGCCTTTCTCTTGATTATTTTCCTTAGCTGCCAATTCCCAGAATTGCTTCTGGTCCTTGTTTCTCGCGGCTGTTAACATATTGAGCCACAACTCCTCATCCCATGAGGATTTGGCTCTTAATATTGCTTTGTTATAGGCCTTTCTTTTCTCTCTAACTATTGACGAACTTTCCCCTTTAACAGCGTTGATCAATGCAGTTTTGGCAAGACGGCATTCCTTGTTATACCATGGTTTGCCTACAGATTTTGCATTAGTCCTACCTGCACCTCTTTTTGGTTTCTTAGTGAGGATTTCTAATAATTGGCTGAAAAGGGTTTTGTGTAAATCAACAAATTCTTTAGGAGTGCAGCTATGGGGACAATATTGGTCCAGGGTATCTGCAAAGATGCAATAGATATTAGCTAATAAATCCTCTTTTTCTAGGACAAAAGCCCATTTAACTGCCCTACGGTTATTGCTAAGAACAATGTTATCAGCAATGGCTGTGGCTGCTGTACAATGGCCTCTCTCCATATTATCATGTTCACTAACCATGTTTGGGTGAAAACTCATCTCTAAGGGGTAGTGGTCACTTTCGTATCTTTCTTTGACCTTTAGGTCCACTGCAAAGGGCCAGAGGTTAAGGGAGACAATAACATAGTCTATTTTACTCCCATAGTCGCCTCTCTTGAATGTATGGGCTTTAGGGTTGTCTGAGGGCATACGGCCGTTGCATGCTCTCAAACCATGTGAGGTCAGGAGCCGTGTAATTTGTAGCGCCAATGCTGTACCGGCAACCGTACAATCCTCATTCAGGGCAGGTATTGCATTGGCGTTATCCTCCTCCTCAAACAATGTGGCTATCCCTGGAATTGGTTCGAAATTACAATTTAGGTCTCCACATAGAATAACCCCTGACTCTGATTTTAGTGAATCCATGAGCGACTCCAACTTCCCTATACACAAGGATTCCTTATGGGAAGGTTGGGGACTGTTGTAAACATTAAATAAGTAGAACGCCCTATTATCCACTGTTGTTATTTCTAGACAGAGAATGTCTAAGGAGTCGGTGTTAATCATTTTGATAGCTAGTTTAATGGAAACATTGACCCATACTAAGAGGCCTCCAGATGCACGACCTCTCAGGGAAGGGACAGCCTCTATTTGGTAAGTTTTATAGCCAACCCTGTGTAGTTGTGCTGTAGCCCAAGTTTCCTGCAGCACACAGATGTCAAATGTATTTATGTAAGCATTCCAGTCAGGATCATTCAATTTTGCACGCACCCCCGCAGTGTTCCATGAGACCAGTGTAAATAGGGAGGATCCTTCATTCATGTCATGGGGCACTACGGGTGCAGCTAATATTTGGCTTCTAATCACTTCATCTAGACCTATAGCAATTAAGCATGTGTCCTCCTTAGATCTACTATCACCTTCTTTTCGATGGTTAAGTCCCAGAGTGCATGACACATTTCCAATCCCCCCAGAGTCACTGCTTATTTTACTCGGGACAAATGGTAACAGGAATAGGTCCTCATTTATCCCAGAAGACGCCACGGGCGATGAAACAGTCAATCTATTTTCAGTTGTTTCTTTACAAATGACGGGAGTGTGTGAACCTGACTTCAAACAACTAAAATCATTTTTCTCAGAGCACTCCCATGTACATGAAACAATTGCAGTACCCCTATTATCCTCCGTGCTCTTTAAACATCAATCACACTCTTCTAAGCTACCGAATGCCTCAAACCTATTTGTTAGTTCCAAGGGAGTAAATGGGATGAAATTAGACATATTGCCATTCCCTCTTAGGTTGTAGTTAGGTGGTACAGTGTTCCACCCGTGGATTAAAGGGGGTGGAACAGGATGATGTAAATACGCAGGGTTCCTAGCTACTTCCATATTTAAGGGTTGTGTATTAAAGGGAATGAAGCTAGTTACATGTTGGGGGGGGAAGACAGTTGATCTGGGATAGAAGTAGGTCAATGGACGTGGCACTATGCAGTTGTTTTCGTTACCATAGGGCCAATTCAAAATATATTGGACCGCCTTCTTATCCCTGAAATTTACAACTACAATGTCACCCCCTATATCCTTTGTTCTGCCACCCAGCCATGACAGACGACGCACATGAACTATTTCGCCATTTACATAGTTGGCTTTGGGTCTGTACAGTGACAACCAGTGCATGATCTTGTTCTTTAACTGAGAATAACCTTCCCGCCTTCCACTTGTCAACTCAGGAACCCCGGTAAGCACTACTACATATGGTAGTGCCTCCGGTGGGAGTTCTGTAGGTGGTAACCTTCCCTGTCCCCCTCTTACATAACCAACCTCTTTCTCTTCAGTTCTGGGCACACAGTTTGGGAGAATGGTTGGTTCCCTAGGTTGAATGTTAACTAGGGTGTTCATTGAATTTGATGTTATAGTGGATCTACTCTTTGTAGATTGTATTTGTTTTGGGTCAGTATTCTTAGATACTTTACTAACAGAATGGGCACCTGTTTTTGGGTGGCTAGGGGCAGCTGCATTAGCCACTACTATATTGCTATCAGTAGTAGAATTAGTAGTTTTGGCAGCTGCTCGTTCAGCAGGGGTAGCGCACGTTGTGTGTGGAGCTTTTTGGGGCTGCATTACGTTCTGGGAGCTAGCTGGTCTTCCCAATTGCCCAAGTGCTACCAAGTCCAACTCAATCCTCCCCAACCTTGATTCCACTCCCTTTAGTCTATCAGATAAAGCCAACATATAGGTTCGTACAATCAATTCAATATTGTCCAGTAGGTTCTTCGGGAAGATTGTCTGTGAACCTTCTTCCATTGGAGAGTGGATGATGTCAGGCAGTGTGGTTGATGGGGAAGTAGGTACTATGAATGTTGACGGAGATGTGACAGTTACCGTTGTTTGTTCATCAATAGACTTTCCCATGGTCACGGTAGTGGTGAGACTGGGCTTCTTACCAAAATCCGAGAAACTAAACTTGGACTTACTTGTGTCCATTTTTGTCCGTCTCTTTTTAGAGGGTGGGGGCCCGTGTACCTTGTTCGCCAATGCCTTCTGAGGTTTCCCTCTTACTACCTTTCCCGGCCTGATTGTGGGTGAGATCAATGTAGCCACGGGATTAGGTGTACTAGGTAGAGCTGAACCCTCATTTTGTGACTCAGCCAAAGATTGTGTTGGTGAGATGGCGGGTGCTAAACATTCTTTAAGCAATAGAGGCACACTAGCGGTTGGAGATACATTATCAATGGGAATGGTGTTTGTGTCATTGTCCAAGGTGACAGAATAGATGGGCTCAGACAATGTCCTGTTTTTGATGCGTTCTATAGAGCGGCGCCTATCCGCCCGCTTCTCGGCAAGTGACAGTTCTTTAGTACCATCTAGAGCGACCTTGGGGAAGTAATCATCCATAGTTCTGTTTAAACTACTCCCAGGTGTCTCTGAGCCCGTAGTGGCAACAATAACAGCAGCAGTAGCCATCAAACAGTTTCAGGCTACTAATAGTTGTAAGAAGGAATGTACTCACACAAAATTTTGGCCAGGACCTCAGGCCCTGCCCTGCCTCCTCTTGCCGATGAGGGCCGTAGAGGGCCCGCCCTTTGCCCGGGCTTCGCGCCGGGCGTCCCGCTCGCGTCCCGCGAAGCTGGTCCTGCAGCGCTTTATTGCACCTCCCTGGCGCCCTCGCGTTGTCACAAACGCGCGCCGCCGCGTAGGCTGCCGGGATTCGTAGTCCCGGAGCGGCGGCGCGACCAAACTGCTGGAAGAATGACTCTTGGCGGTGGCGGCGTGGACCGTGGCCGTCTGGCAAGCTGCGGCGTTTGTCAGGTAAGTTTTAGCGTGTTCTTTGAAAGATGTAATTTGAATGGTCAAGGAAGAAACATTTAATGAAAGATTGCACTGGATACGCAGGTGCACTGAGAGTTCAGAGTTCAATTGAAACATTGTTGTGTGAATTTGCAAACATGAGAGGTCTTCCAGGAGGTGGTTGCTATGGAAAAAAGGCAGAGAGGGCAGAGGGGGGAAGGGTTTTGATTTGAAAAAAGTGAGGGAAGAGTTATGATTGGCTAATATGAGAGATATGTGAAATGAATATCTGTATTTCTGTGCTTTCAATAGCTGCAGCCTTTGGAGTGCATCCTTTTTCTTCTGCTGAAGACAATTTGGTGTATTTCTGAGACTGTTTTCAAAACTCAAAAAATATTTGCTAAGGTGAGAAAAGATTTATTTAATTTAGATAGAGAATAGTATGATTTAAGGAGAAAATGATGAAGAAAGCTGTGTTTTTAAAATGTGGTTTTGTCTCTAGTGATATACAAATAGAATTAGTTTCTTTGAGAAATTGTAATTGCATATTCGGTGTAGCATTCTGGCATGCAGTAACACAAGTTATTGTGGTACATGGAGCCCATTCCATGGTCTGTTATGTAAGCTGAAACAGATATGTTGTTTTTAAAAACGATTTTAGAAATCAATTACATTTCTGGATATGTACTGCTAGAGCTTCATAGGTTGTTTTGGGCCATATTTATAAGGCATTTGAGTGTCTTTGATGTTATGTTTTCCTTTTAAAATGGAAAGTGTTCCTCATGGGGCAAGTGTCTTGTAAATACGCTCCCATTTGTGCTTTGCAAATTTAGATTTTGATTATGGGAGTTACATAGCCATGTTAATAATGTCCAAACAATGGTGGTAGGGCATTCAAGAAAACGCTTTCCTGTGTCTCTAGGACATTTTCAGTCCTTTCCTCTTGAATACAGGTATACAATTGATTTATATGCTGTGTTTAAAAACGAATTTTGAAATCAATTACATTTCTGGATATGTACTGTTAGAGCTTCATAGGTTGTTTGGGGTCATATTTAGAAGGCATTTTAGTGTCTTTGATGTTATGTTTACCTTTTTAAATGGAAAGCGTTCCTCATGGGGCAAGTGTCTTGTAAATACGCTCCCACTTGCGCTTGGCAAATTTAGATTTTGATTATGGGAGTTACCTAGCCATGTTAATAGTGTCCCAAAAATGGTGCTAGGGCATTCCAGAAAACACTTTCATGTGTCTCAAGGACATTTTCAGTCATTTCTTCATGAATGCAGGTATACAATTGATTTATATGCTGTGTTTAAAAACGAATTTTGAAATCAATTAAATTTCTGGATATGTACTGTTAGAGCTTCATAGGTTGTTTGGGGTCATATTTAGAAGGCATTTTAGTGTCTTTGATGTTATGTTTACCTTTTTAAATGGAAAGCGTTCCTCATGGGGCCCTGAGCAGTTCTTAGCCATGTTATTTAATGGGAAGTGGATAACATGGCTAAGAGCATTTGCTGGAAAATGCATGAATATCGCTGACTTTTCAGCGATATTCATGCATTGCGGCCGTTTTTTTCGCATTTGCGAGCAGTTCTTAGCCATGTTATCCAATGGGAGGTGGATAACATGGCTAAGAGCATTTGCTGGATAATGCATGAATATCGTTGACTTTTCAGCGATATTCATGCATTGCGGCCGTTTTTAATCGCATTTGCGATAAATCTTGCTAAGGAGAAAATGATGAAGAAAGCTGTGTTTTTAAACTGTGGCTTTGTCTGTAGTGATATAGAAATAGATTTTGTTTCTTTGAGAAATTGTAATTGCATATTCGGTGTACCATTCTGGCATGCAGTAACACAAGTTATTGTTGTATATGAAGCCCATTCCATGGTCTCTTATGTAAGCTGAAACAGATATGTTGTTTTTAAAAACCATTTTTGAAATCAATTACATTTCTGGATATGTACTGCTAGAGCTTCATAGGTTGTTTAGGGTCATATTTATAAGGCATTTGAGTGTCTTTGATGTTATTTTTCCTTTTTAAATGGCAAGCATTCCTCATGGGGCAAGTGTCTTGTAAATACACTCCCACCTGCGCTTGGCAAATTTAGATTTTGATTATGGGAGTTACATAGCCATGTTAATAATGTCCAAAAAATGGTGCTAGGGCATTCCAGAAAACGCTTTCATGTGTCTCAAGGACATTTTCAGTCATTTCCTCTTGAATGCAGGTATACAATTGATTTATATGCTGTGTTTAAAAACGAATTTTGAAATCAATTAAATTTCTGAATATGTACTACTAGAGCTTCATAGGTTGTTTGGGGTCATACACCATTTTTGGGAAATTATTAACATGCCTATGTAACTCCCATAATCAAAATCTAAATTTGCCAACCGCAGGTGGGAGCGTATTTACAAGAAATTTGCACCATGAAGAACGTAAAATAGCATAATAGACACTCAAATGCCTTATAAATATGACCCAAAACAACTTATGAAGCACTAGCAGTGCATATTTCCAGAAATGTAATGGTTTTCAAATAATGACTTACTTCATTGGTAGGCCTTCACATGTTTTTTTACCTTGGTTTTTTTCAGTGAAAATCTTATCTGCAACCATGTGTTGGCCTCACCTCAAATAAACAAAACAGGTGATGGACCGAATGTGGATCAATGACACACATTCACCCCAGTCCAAAGATCTGGGCCTAAACAAACCTTTAGATAGGCTACATCTTATCGTCATCCTGAATTAATCATTTAAAATATTAGGGAGTGATTTATGATTGTTCTATGCCTGTTTTGTACCATTGAGTGTCATTTTTGTGATGCAGTGCTGGTGGAAAAGATTTGCTATGTTAAATAATTAGTAGGGCATTAAGTTTTAGATGACTGTTATTCATTTACTGTTTGGTAATAGTGGTTAATAACATTTTTTATTATATTTTTCCACAGATTCAACTGCAGATTCTTTCATAGTTTGGAAAATGCCTACAAAAAATAGAATTAGAAAGGCTAGAAAACGTCAAAGACAGCAGGATGATGTTTTATTGCAGCAGTCCTCTTCCCCAAATACTTGTCAAAACACCAAGAAAGGTCCGGGTAAGAGCACAAAATCATTCTTAAGAAATATTTGTAGTAAAAAAAGTTTTTCTCCAAAAAATGTTTCAGTCCACAAAAAGAAAAGCAATTTAAATGGAAAGGAGAGTCCTGAGCAAATTTGGGATAGGGGAGAAGTTCCGTCATCTGATCTTCAATTGCTACCGGTTCCCATCTGCGGTGGTCCGGGTGAACGGCGGCAGCTCTCGACCCTTCCCCATTGAGCGGGGCACGAGACAGGGGTGCCCGCTCTCCCCTTTGCTCTTTGCCTTGTACAAGGAGCCATTTGCCCAGAGGGTTAGGCAGAACCCTGACATTATCGGCGTCCAGATGGGTGGGTTTCGTCATGCGATTAGCCTGTACGCGGACGATGTCATTCTGACGCTGGATGACCCGCGGAGATCGCTGTCGGCCTGTGTGGAGGAACTGAACTTATTCGCTGACGTGGCGGGCTTCAAGGTGAACCTGGGTAAGTCAGCCGCCCTAGACATCTCGCTTACTGCTGCCACTAGAGTGGAACTGCAGAGGCTTTACCCTCTGAGCTGGTCCAAGGACCGGATCCCGTACTTGGGGATCCTGTTGGCGCCCTCCCTCCCGGAGATGGTCACGCCCAATTACGCAGCTCTAGGCACGAAAATCAGGAAGGAGCTGGGCCGGTGGGATAAGGGCACGCTGTCGCTACTGGGTAGGGTGGCCGCGGTGAAGATGACCCTCCTGCCTCAGGTGCTTTACCTCTTCAGAGCGTTACCGCTCCATCCCCCTGCGGGGTGGCTTGCGGAGACTCAGACTGCCATTGCACGGTTCGTGTGGCAGGGCCGCAGGCCGAGGATCAAGAGGGGCATCGCTATGCTATCACCGGAATCCGGAGGGCTGGGGATATGTTATGTTATGTTATGTTATATATTTCTTATAACGCGCACTGCTAGTCGAGACTGTCCTGGCGCGAGAGAAGTTCAGTGTCAGAAACGAAAGAGATGCCAAGAAAAGACATGTGGATTACGTGACTTGCTTGAATAAAAAGGTTTTTAGGTGTTTTTTAAAGTATGTGAGGTTTGTCGTATGTCTCAGATGGTCAGGGAGACTATTCCATAGCTGGGCGGCTCTAACCGTCATGGATTTTCCCCCCAGACGGGCTCTCTTAAATCTGGGAGTGACCAGATGTCTGAGGGAAGCAGATCTCAATTGACGCGGGGGCTGATAAAAGGCAAACCTGGCACTGAGGTATGGTGGGCATGGACCGTGTAAGGCCTTGAAAGCTAGTGTTAGGATTTTGAAGCGCACTCTGAGGGCAACTGGAAGCCAATGGAGTTCCGCAAGTTGTCTTCGTACACTATGGCATTTGGGGATGTTGTATAGGAGCCTCACTGTCGCGTTCTGGACTACTTGCAGTTTGCAAAGCAGAAAATCAGGAGCGCCCACATATAATGCATTGGCGTAATCCAGACGCGAAAGAATGAGTGCTCTAGCCACTGTTTCCTTCGCTTCCTGGGGAAGAAGTGGAAAGAACTTCCGGAGGGTGATAAGGGTACCATAGCAGGTTCCCGCCAATCTCGAGATCTGATCTCGAAAGCACAGATCGGCGCCAAACCAGATCCCTAAGTTTTTAGCAACTCCGCAATTTCCAGACGGGCACGGCAATCCAGTGGGCCAGATGGATTCCCTGAATCCCGCTGGGAATTGGCCATACAAGAGAATCTCCGACTTGTCCTCATTGCATTTGAGGGCAGCCTTGGCCAGCCAGGCAAATACTGAGGACAGGCACAATTGGACTCTCATTGTATCGAGGTTGTTCTTGTCCCACGTGAAGAGAAGCTGGGTGTCATCGGCGTAGGCCATTATTTTAGCACCCAAGGGGGGTCAGGTATACATTGAAGAGCAGGGGGCTTAGAGTCGACCCTTGGGGGACTCCAGTGTCCACCTTGCTAATCGATGACTGGTAGGGAGGGAGCCAGATTTGTTGTGAACGGTCTGTGAGAAAGGACTTGACCCATTTGAGAGCCGCGCCAGTGATACCGGACTTGCGGAAATATTTTCAGGCCGCTCAGCTCCGATATCTCGTGGAATGGAGCCGGTGGGAGTCTGATAAACACTGGTTGTTCCAGGATCAGGCGGGTAGGACGCTGCAGGAAGTGCCATTCTTGAGGCGAGCCCATCGGCCCCCCAATCTTTACGCGTCTTTGGTAACGCGGGTCCCGCTCCAGACGTGGGACTCGGTGGCTGCCAGATGCGAGCTTACCACCTTCCTCTCTCCCTTTACGCCGCTCATTGGCAACCCGGACTTCGGCCCGGGGATGGAACAGGGTGCCTATGAGAGCTGGCGGGTGGCCCGCTGCTGCACTCTGTACCACTTGTACTCCCCTGAGGGAGTTGTCTCCTTCCAGGACTTGAGGAGGGATTATGGCCTCCCCGAAACGGAGCGCATGCGATACATGCAGGCGCGCCACTGGGCATTACAACCCCAAGTGCGCGACGCGGCACACCGGGAAATCACGGAGTATGAGCGTTGGTTAATTACTCGCACGTCGGACGCCAAACTGATCTCAGACCTGTATAAAATGCTGCAGCCCCCCTCATTTCACATTCACAACCCCGGTCGGGAACGATGGGAGCGAGAGCTCGGGCGCGAGCTGAGTCATAAAGAATGGGACCACATCTCCTACCGCGCGCGCCACTCGGCCTACCACACGGGTCTTACAGAGACCTTTACTAAAATCTCGACCTACTGGTACCGCACTCCGGAGAAACTGCACGAGATGGATAGGGCGAT
Organism: Lissotriton vulgaris; assembly: GCF_964263255.1. Classification (NCBI taxonomy): domain Eukaryota; kingdom Metazoa; phylum Chordata; class Amphibia; order Caudata; family Salamandridae; genus Lissotriton; species Lissotriton vulgaris. Next base: position 112,418 of record NW_028243465.1, on the reverse strand, counting down.
ACCAGGGACGTGCTGGCGCAACTGTGGCAACACTGGTACACTAACACACATACTATGGGATTGCCCCCTGCTGGCTCCTTATTGGGAAGAGGTCCTGAGCGAAGTGGACAAATGCTTTGGGATAGAACTGCCTAGATTCCCGGCCTATGTCCTGTTGGGGTTGTCGAATGGGTTGATGTATCCCCTTAGGTCTAAGAGGGGTAGACAGATCGCAATTGCGCTGGGATCAGCGGTGCAGAATATTCTCATACACTGGCGCACTACAACACTTCCCTCTGTAGTTGGTTGGCTGCACAGATTATGGCACGTTCTTGGAATGGAGAAGATGTCCTTAGTAGCCCTGGGGGATACTGATACCTTTGAGGAATTGTGGGAGCCCTTTCACAGCCTGTTATGTTCCGAGTTTCGAGAGATCACCTGCCCTAGATATCTTCGGTTGTTGAGGCTGACGCCGCCGCCGAACCCGCCTGCTTGATTGGGTGGTGTCGGTATTGTATAGTAGAGATTCATGGAGACTTCACAGTAGTGGAGACTATAGATGCTGGCACAGTACAGGGGGTGGGTTGGGGTATGGTAGTTGGGGGTTCAGTTTGGTTAGGTAGGTTTTTGGAGCGGGGTTGCTTCTCCTCCCTTCACCCCCCCCCTTTTTTTTCTTTTCCTCTCTTCCCTTCCCTTCCCCCCCCTTTTTTTTTTTTCTTTCCCCCCCCCTTTTTTTTTTTCATTCGTTCTCTCTCTTGTCCCCTCCCTCCTGATTTTCTCTCCTCCCCCCATCCCGCCCCTCCCCTCCCTTTCTCCCCCCCCTCCCCTCGTTGTCTGTCCGTGCCCACAGGTGCGAAAGCTACGCTCCCGAGTAGGATGGAGCCTCTTGCAAAATTGTAACTGCATTGTTGTATTGGCTGTATGATGCGCATTGGTGCGCGGATCTTGTGGTTCACCTGTTCCCTGCCCCTTTGTGTCCTACCCCACCCTGCTTCAATAAAATACTTTAAACCTAAATGGAAAGGAGAGACCCATCAAAAATGTTACTGGTAGAGGAAGAGATAACTCTGTGCATGATAGTAGAAGGAAACAACACTTTAGGGACATTCGAAATCGAATGTTCCGTAACAGGATAATAGTTAATTTATTGAAAAATATTTAAAAAAAAGGCCAACAGAAAGCGGCATTCTATAAGAAGAAGAAAAATGTAGAGAAAATTATTGATCATGCTTTTGAAATTAAGCGAAAGTTGTTTATTTTGGTAATCAATAGAATTAGGAAACTAAGCAAGGTAATTTCTGATTTCAAAACAAAAAGTAGATGGAAGAGAGTAGTAAATCGTACTAACTTTTGTGAAGTTTTTTCCGGAGAATGGATGCATAGTTCAAGTTGTGAGGCATTTTTTAATGAGGAGAGTTATTTTCAGGATAATGATTTGGTGTTTGCAGTTGACACCAGTGGTCGAGCTTATGAAGTGAAGGATGGTTGTCCAGTTGAAAAAGAACAACTTGTGACAACAGAGACAGAAGAGGCGCTAAGTGATGAGGTTTTAGGAAGACGTCCTAAGGGTCCTGTGTACATTTGGAAGTGTAGTTCTATTTGCAGTGTGCGACAGGTTTCCATCAATTTGCTTTGTGATTTTATACGGACATTTAATAAGAAAAGTTTGAAGCAGAAAATAAAGTTGTTGCAAGATTTAGATCCTTGCAGAGTGAGACAAATGACAGGTTTGCGTGGTCATTCACTGGCTTGTCTTTCCAGGAGAGTATGCCGGAGTGTTTTTCATCATTTCAGGATGCTAGCAGTGCATCATAATAAAGTGAGAAAATTAGTGAGAATGTTGTATTATGCTAAGAGTCCAGCAATTATGCTTAAACAATTATGTGCTGCTCTTTTGCATGGTTCTGAAATAGATGTGAAGAATATTTGTGAAGAAATTGAGTTTTGTTACTTTGGTAGTAGAGATGAGAATGTTCAAATTGACCCAGAAGTAGAGGGTTATGTTGAAGATAATATACAGGTTTCTAGTTCAGATAATTTTCAGAAGCAAATTGCCACGTTTCAGATGAAATCAAGTGAGAGGCCTAATTTCACTTGTGTATGTTGTCGACGCACTTATTATAAGAATCAGACTAAGTTAGTGGATTTATATGCAAAAACTGAAAGGGAAAATAATAGTGAATGGAAGGATTTAGCCACATACTTGATGGTAGAAAATTGTTTTGATTTGGGAGTGGACCAACGTGTGTGTACTTATTGTTGTAATAAATTAAATCAAAACCAGATGCCTGCTAGGGCAGTTCATAATAATCTGGAATTGGTTGATATTCCTTCAGAATTGAAGGATTTAAATACTTATGAATCTATTTTGATTCAAAGTATCCATCCCTTTCAGGCTATTGTAAGAATGGAGCCAAAGACAGGGAAGTTGCCTCCAACAGATTTACAGAGAGGATTAAAGGGAAGAGTTGTTTATTTGCCTCTAGATTTGAACAAAAACATTAACACAATTGGAGTTGAGAAAGTGGAAGAGGAACCTCTGGTTATCTTGGTTAATGGGGTTCCGACAAAGAATAAGAAAATATGGCAAGATTTAGTGGATGTTAGGAAAGTGAAAAATGCAACTTTGTATTTGAAGAAAAATAATAAGTACTATAAGAATGTATATGTTGCAGAAGAGGAAGTAAGTGATGAAGAGGATAGCGTTTTGTGTGCTGGCCAAATTGAGAAAGTAGAGGTGTCTAATAGTGAAGAAATATATGAACATTATAGTGTTCATCCTTTGCATTCCAAGGAAGTCATGGGGAATGCTATTGAGTTGTTTCAAATGAAACAAGCCAAAGGGAGTCCCATTAGTGTTTGGGAGGAAAGTTTGGAAGCTCGGTGTTTCCCACAGCTATTTCCCACAGGTCAAGGAGGAAGATATGATGAGCGACCTCATCAAATTCCTGCGTCTGAATACCGGACTTTACGATTGTATGCAGAAGATCCTAGGTTTCGTCAATGCATTCCCTATTTGTTTCATCTTCTGTTTGAAAGCGATCTGTCAGGATTGTCATATGCAGTGAACCACATTTTAAAAAGTGGTATACAGATGCGAAACATCTCGGCAAGTGATTTTATGCATAAAATCAATGTCCAAGACAGTATTTTGGATTCTCACTTAATTAATCTCATGCCGTGTCAGCGTGGTACTAATGAGTACTGGTACCGTCGTCATGGTGATTTAAAATGTATGCTGAGGAACTTAGGAACTCCAACATGGTTCCTCACTCTGAGCTGTGCCGAGTATGGCTGGGAAGACTTACTTGAATTTCTACAAGAGGCAAATGGAAATATTGAAAACATTGAATTCAAGACACCTGGAGAACTGTGTTCTTTGGATCCAGTGAATGTATGCAGGTACTTCAATCATAGATTTGAAGCTATGATGTCTTTCATCACAAATAAGAAGAATCCACATCTTGGAGAGGTGTTGGATTTCTTCTGGAGAAAGGAGTACCAAGCAAGAGGTGCCCCTCATATACATATGTTGTTGTGGATCAAGGATGCACCTAAATTTGGAACAGATCCGGATGACTTAGTGATGAATTTCATAGAACAGTATTCTACGTGTGCTGTTCCAAACGCAACGGAGAAGAAAAGCCTAAGAGAACAAGTTCTACGTTTCCAAAGCCATCGTTGTGGAAAGTACTGTCGTTGTAAATTCAGAAACAAGGACAAGTTCTACACCAAATGTCGTTTCAACTTTCCACGACCGGTGATTTCTAAAGGAAGAGTGAACAGTTTGATGTCTTCGCTGCGACATAATGTGACGAGGAAATCACCCAAGAATACATACAATTTGACAAGGAACGAAGAGTCCAAGTACATCAATGACTACAACCCAGTGATTTTGTCCATGTGGAATGCTAACATGGATATACAGTTTGTGGCTGACAACTGTATGGCTGTGGCTCGGTATGTGACATCTTACATCACCAAAAAAGAAAAGACAGAACTGAAGGATATGTGGGAGGACATTTCCCATGAAAAGAGCCTCAGCAAGAAGTTGTACAGTTTCAGTCTGAAGATGTTGTCGCATCGAGAAATCGGAGCTTACGAATGTTCTGATCGATTGTCTTCAGCAAGTCTCTATGCCAAATCCAGGAGTATCGTTTGGGCGAGTCTTGGTCTTGCTGCAACGCGAAATCGAGTTCTAAAACCTGTCCGGGAAATTGAGTATTTGGCAGAAAAGGAAGCAAACAGTACCGACATTTTGAAGACCAACATGTTGGATACATATTATCCAAATAGAAGCAGTCACCTTGAGAATGTTTGTCTATATGAGGTTCTCCAAAATTATATATTCAAGAGGAACATCAAAGAAGATATTGAGAAAGGAGTGTATGCTGTAATTGGAATTGAGGGATGCCTGGTCAAGCAAAGAAAATGCCAATTAGTAAACCATCGAAAATTGAGTGGCGAATCTCCAGAAAAAAAGGAGTTTTTCTATTTAGCACTTTCGCAACTTTTCAAGCCTTGGCGTGCAGAAGAGGAACTGCTTGGAGATTTCCTCTGTTACGAAGACTCTTTCAATGCAGCCAAGGAGTCCATAGAATGTCCTGCTTTTCCTAAATATCAAGAAATGCTAACTTTGGAAATTGTATACAACAAGGGGAGGTGAGGGACAGAGTCTCTGAATTAAGCAGAAAACTCTCACCCAGTCAAGAGATCAGGGCTAGATCCAACACCGTTTTTTAGCTCACTGCACCATCCCAGTTTCAGAACCTGGCTGTATGCAAATTAGTCTGTTCCTGTCCCAGTGCATGATGGGAACAGGGCAAACCAAACTACAAAAGCCAATTCTTACACTGGGAAGGAAACAAGCTCCCGGGGACCGGTTTCTGGCATTACAGCCGTCTTCGGCCCGGTTTGCTTGAATCCTGATGGTGCAATGAGCAAGGGACTCACATCTGAGTATACCCTTCCACGCTTAGGGTGGACAAAAATATATACAACAAGGGGTGGTGAGGGACAGAGTCTCTGAATTAAGCAGAAAACTCTCACCCAGTCAAGAGATCAGGGCTAGATCCAACACCGTTTTTTAGCTCACTGCACCATCCCAGTTTCAGAACCTGGCTGTATGCAAATTAGTCTGTTCCTGTCCCAGTGCATGATGGGAACAGGGCAAACCAAACTACAAAAGCCAATTCTTACACTGGGAAGGAAACAAGCTCCCGGGGACCGGTTTCTGGCATTACAGCCGTCTTCGGCCCGGTTTGCTTGAATCCTGATGGTGCAATGAGCAAGGGACTCACATCTGAGTATACCCTTCCACGCTTAGGGTGGACAAAAATATATACAACAAGAAGATATTGAGAAAGGAGTGTATGCTGTAATTGGAAGTGAGGGATGCCTGGTCAAGCAAAGAAAATGCCAATTAGTAAACCATCGAAAATTGAGTGGCGAATCTCCAGAAAAAAAGGAGTTTTTCTATTTAGCACTTTCGCAACTTTTCAAGCCTTGGCGTGCAGAAGAGGAACTGCTTGGAGATTTCATCTGTTACGAAGACTCTTTCAATGCAGCCAAGGAGTCCATAGAATGTCCTGCTTTTCCTAAATATCAAGAAATGCTAACTTTGGAAATTGAGCAGGAAGCAACGATTGCAGCCGAGATTGCCAGAGACAGTTCTCAGGACAGTCAGAGTTCTGTTTCACTGAGTCAAGATCCACTTGGAGGACCTATTATCGAAAATGAAGCTGCCACTGCTATGAATGAAGTGGAAAGAGCCATGGCACATGCTCAGGAGGATTCAGTTAACTTAGAAGACTTGGAAAAACAACTCAACGTTGAGCAGAGGAAAATATATGATGAAGTTACCAAGGAAATTGAGCACGGATTAAGTCATGAGAAGAAAGAGTGCTCATGTACATCGTTGAAGCCTGTCCGACTGTACGTGAGTGGAGAAGCGGGAACTGGAAAAAGTTTCCTCATTAAAGCAATTTCTTGTTATTTGCAGGAAAGGACTGAGTCATCGCTGTCTTGTGTTGTCACCGCTCCTACTGGACTGGCAGCACATAACATTAAAGGTATTACTTTGCATCATCTACTGATGCTGCCAGTGGAGCATGACAACAAATTACAATACCACAAGTTATCTGGGGATGCTTGCTGTGAAGTTTCAAGAGTCTTGAGGAAAATGAAACTACTTATCATTGACGAAGTAAGCATGGTTTCCAATGTCATGCTTGCCTTTGTGCATTTGAGAATGCAAGAAGTACTTAAAACTGAATATGATGTGTTATTTGGTGGCAAACACATCATTGTTTTCGGAGATCTTCTGCAGCTGACACCAGTAAAAGGTCAACCTGTGTTCAAAATACTCACGCATGAAGATACCAGGAAGTGCCTAGGGAGCATTGGCAACGTCAATATATGGTTAAACTTCAATTATGCTGAACTGCATGAAAATATGCGTCAGGCAAAGGATGAAGATTACAAGAATATTCTACAAGATATTAGAATTGGAAAAGTGACCGAGCATGGGAAAGAAGCTTTAAATGCACGATTACTGTCAAATTTATATCCCAAACAAGAGATTGTGCCTGAGAATATTTTTCAGAAAATTACTGAGAAGAAATCCGGGATATGTTTGATGCCAACTCTTGCAGAATGTGCCATCTTCAACAACAAAATGTTGAATTTAGAAAAGCAAGAGATTGTGAAACTTGAAGCTATCGACAAAATAGAGCATATGGGATCAACAATTATTTTGTCAGACAATTTGAAATCAAAATTGGATTCATTAGAGAAGACTATATCTAAAACAGCGGGTTTTGAAAAGACTTTGAATGTGTGTTTAAATTGCCGAATCATTTTGAGAAGGAATTTACATGTAGAAAGAGGTCTGGTAAATGGATCAATGGGTAATGTTGTTGATTTTGAGAAATACAGAAATAGAGATGGAATAGAATTTTTAAAAATTAAATTTGATGGCATTGAGGAAGTACAGCTAATTGGTCGTTGTTCTGCTAGGTTTTTGCTTGTTAAAGACTTATATGTTCGCCGTAAACAGTTTCCTGTTTGCTTGGCATATGCGGTGACAATCCATAAATCGCAAGGTTTAAGTGTAGACAGTGCATTGGTGAATATTGGCAGTTCTGTGTTCAAGGAGGGTATGGCATATGTGGCATTGTCACGAGTTAGAACTTTATCGGGATTGTACTTGATTGACTGTGATGTCACAAACATTTGTGCGGATCTAGATTGTGTTAAGGAATACAATAGGTTAAGAAGAGAGTATGCACCACATTTGCCTCAATATCCTTTGTTTGAGAAACGTGTGGTAGGCCGGAAACGTAGAAATATCAGTAATAGTAGGGAGGTTGTTGCAAAAAGACTAAAAGTCAATGAACCGAAAATTGTTAGCAGAAAGAAAGTGGATTCTGTTGAAGATGTTGTCGGTTTTCAATTTGAAAACAGTTCTGGTGTCAACTGCTATGCAAATGTAGTGGTTAATGTTCTCTTTTCACTAGAGAGTTTAAAAGAACAGATTCTGTTGAATTCAGAACAAATTTTATGCTGTTTGTTGAATTCTGTTTTCGAGAAATGTAGCACTGATCGAACAAAAGTAGAAAGTGTGTCTGAAGTTCGTTATCTGTTAGATGAATGTTCAGGTCAAACAAACTTCTCTGAAAATAATCAGCAAGATTGTCAGGAGTTTTTAATGTATATGCTTGATGTATTGCAAGATGAGGGTGTAGATGTAGATCACCTGTTTGGGCTTTCTTATCAATGGCAGCATGACTGCGAGAACTGTATGGTATCAAGTACTACTAGTGTAGACTCAGAAAGATTTATATATTTAACTTTGCCAGACAGTAAATCAGTGTCCTTTAATAAGCTAGTAAATGCAGCGGATCACAACATGGAGTGTAGCCAATGTAAATGTGATATGATGTCAACATTATTTATACGTAGATATGGCCAGTATGTCATTTTAATGATCCAACGATGTAAGCCTGATGGATCAAAATTGTCAACTTTAATAAAAAAAATTGTGGCTTCTCAGCTGTCAATATCAGGGAGGACTTTTGTAACTGTAGCAATTATCTATCACGATGGTCCTTCAACAACATCAGGACATTATACAGCTTACTTAAAGTCTCAAAACAGCTGGTCATTCTGCAATGATTCTGTTGTAACTTTCAAAAAAAAATTGCCGTTTGACCTTAAAAATTCTTACCTGGTGTTTTTAAAACCAAAATTTTAAAGAAAGAATTTTGGGATTTCCTGTGAGGAATTGGAAATTGTTCATCAAGTAGAGGGAATGTAAGTCTGCAATGCTGTCTAGATTATTGGTCCAAAACTTTTAATTATAATGTCAATTTTAAAATCCAACTATATAAACCTGATGCAAGTAAGTCTGCTTCATAGTAAGCAGTATCAGTGTCATAGGAAAAGGAGAACATGAGTGACAAAGAAGAGTAAGATATTAGTAGTCCAGGATTGTGAAAATAATCTCAAATGTTTTCTTTTTGGAAGATGCGAAAATAGAAAATGACGGGATTTGATTGGAAGAATTACAAGAGTTGCGACTCGCTGCAACATGATTTGGCCTAGTGGAAACATGTGATAGAATGTGAGAAGTCTTTTCTTGTATGTAACATATTTTTCGAAATGATGGAGGTTTTCTTTCAGAAAGTGGCGGGCTGAAAATATTTATAGCACAACAGAGTGGACGCTCTTCATAGGAGATCCTTCGACGTCATTGAAAGTAAGTTAATTTTAAGGAGTTTTGAAATCAGATTTCTTAGGTTGTATGGGTTTTTTAAACACAATCATTTTGATTGTGTTTTTTTTTCCCCGCTGTTACATGATGAATACCTTCAAATCACTGATTTAAGTGAAATTTGATACATTCTGAGAACAGCAAAAATAAACCATTTAACATGTATAATTAATGTTCTGCTTTTTGTACTTATGATATACATTTAGAAATGTGAGGTAGATATGGAAAAACTGAGCCTTCTGTAAGTGTCAATTCTAATGCTTACAGTGCTGTACTTCTGGGTACTGTTTTTTTAGAAAAAAAAGAAATAGGCCTCACCTGTAAGAAAGCTCTTGAAAGCACACATTTTATTTGCATCCTGAAACAATCATTTAAAATGTTAGACACAATTTTATGATGGTTTTACATCTCTTTTGCGCTGTTATTGCATCACTATTGTGAGACATAAGCAATGCAAAAGAAGCATCATGTTTTAAAATAGGCCTCATTTCATCAGCATGAAGATACTGTTTGTTTAAAATAAATATCTTTAGGATTGTGTACGGGTCGTAGAGAAGTAGAGGTTTCTGTAAGTGTCAAAGTTGTTTAAAAACTGTTTCTTCTTGAACCTTTTCCCTTCTTTTTTCTAATTTTTAAATACATGTTTTAATATTTTTGGAAATGTTTGTTCTCTCTTTTACAGATTGAATATATGAAAAATTGTCTTTAAAAGTTAACAAGAATTATAAGGTAAATGTTTTCTACTTTTTTAACCCGCATTCCACTGCTGATGATGTCACTGACTATGTTATGAATGATGTAATAAGTGGGCATGTTTTACTACAATGGTAGGTCTTCACATCTATTATCTCCTCTGTATTCTTCAACAAGCATAAATTTGATATGCAACCCAGAGTACGGTTCACCTAAACAAACTTTTAGAGAGGACACACCTTATCGTCACCCTCAATCAATCATTTAATCTATCACATTTAACATCTATTAGTTCTACTGCTTCATTTCTTTAATCTTTACTTTCCTGTGTTTGCTACTTCTCTCATTCCTTTCTCTATTACTTAATTTTTCTACTCCTTCCAGTATTTTTCTCACTCCCTCTCTTCTCATACTTCTTCATTATTATTCACTAATTCTGTCTCTATTAATGTTACTGTTTCTGAATGATCTCCAAAAATTTTTAAAACAAGAACAGTAAGTATAAGGATAGGAAAAGACATTTATGTTACAAGAAAGACAGCTATAGGAAGTAAACAAAAAAAACTGTTACTCGCAATCCACTGCTGATGATGTCACTGACCATGTCAAAAATTATGTAATATATGACATGATCAGAAGTGAATTGCGGGTAACAGTATCTTTTCTTTACTCCCTATAGCTGTCTTTTTTGTAACATAACTGTCTGTTTCCTTTCCTTATACTTACTGTTCTTTTTTTAAAAAATTTTTTTGGGTTCGCTCAAAGTTCGCGTACCGGAGTGCGAACTGGGAGCGAACTAATAGAAATAGAGCTTGGCAGAGTTCAAAGAATTCTACCAATTTTTTTTAATAATGGGGAGGTAGTTCTAAAAAGAACTTTTTTTTTGTTTTTGTTGTTTTAAATTTTTTTTATTAGTTTTCTGAACATTTTTTATATTTTTTTGTTTTTTTCTGAACATTTTGAATTTTTTTTTTTTTTGGGGGGTAGGGGGGAAACAAAAATGATTCAGTGAAAAGGGCTCAACAGGAGCAACGAAAAAAAGAAGAATTTATTTTTTGGGGCGTTTTGGGCACACATGATTGTTGATGGCTCTCATTATAAGGGTAATGCTACTTTCGCGGTAGCAAAGTGTCTGGTTGCACCACACACAGACTTGCTTCACTTCCCCCATGTTGATTTGGATGTTCGGGATCACCTCCCTCGCCTCCGGTCCCGATACCTCCTGAACAACAGATCTTCTCGCCATTTCTGGGGGATTTTGTTGTTGGTCGCGAAGCTGGGCATTACTGTAATTGTTAGGGTGCCACCGACTCATGTGCCTGTGCATTGTATAATTCCCATAGCTGTACTTTTTGTCAGTGCCCCTTGAAAGACGATCGCCGCAAATACGGCAAAAGACGTATCTGGCATTGACTTTTTTTTGGTCAGCTGGAAATTTAAAAAATTGCCAGATGTAATTTTCTTTCCTGTTATATCTCCTGGGCTCCTCTGGCAAAAAGTCAGGATGTTCTTCCTCTTCCTCCTCTTCTTGATTTTCCTCCTCTTCTATAATTAGTGAAGCAGGTGGTCCTTTCTTCCCATGAGGAGGTGGAGGAGGTGGTGGGGGCACACTGGCTGAAGCAACCATTGAAGCCATTGCTGAAGAATCAAAAAGGGTCTTTCTCTCACCAAGATGAAAGTCAGAGTGAGGAAAGAAGGAGGGGTTTTCATCATTTGGGAGAAGGAAAAATTCTAAACCAATGAAAAGTGTTAATTTTACATCACATGACCAAGTATTACATCATTAGGAAACCAAAAGTGAAATGAACCAATGAAAAGTGTTATTATCGAGTCACATGACCTGCTGTGTTTACGTTTCGCGCTTTGCTCCGCTTTCCGGTCCACTTCCGGGTCCGCTAACTTGGCGCGTCCAATGACGTATTACGCGATAACGCAAAACGTCATGCGAACGTAACAGTTACGCTAAAGGAACGTTTACCGGTTCGCGTACTAAGCCGCGGCTTTAAATTGAGCTAACGGGAAGCTGACCGGTTCGCGGACTGGGAGCGAAACAAAAAAAAATGTTTTTAAAAAATTGTCTAAAAAACATGAAAAATATATTTCAAGATTTAAAGAAGAATACATTTTACAGCTACAGATATTAGCTTTTAAAAAACCATTGAAATTCAATGAAAAAACCATAGGTTATAGTCCATATATAGTTAGGAATTTGCATTTACAAAACCTTTAAAATTCAATGAAAAAACCATTGGTTATAGAACATATATAGTTAGGAATTTGCTTTTACAAAACCTTATTTTACTCGCATAAAACCATTGAAATTCCATATATAGTTAGATGCGCTAACTATATATCGCGCACCCGCAATCCACTGCTGATGATGTCACATATTACATCATTCATGACATGGTTAGTGACATCACTGATGACATCACTGATGACATCTCAAATGACATCACTGATGACATCACTGATAACATCTCATTTGACATGACTGATCACATCACTGATGATATCATTCATGTAATAATACCATGAACCTCTTCAGACTCTAATATAACCTTAGATACAATCAGTGTAAACAGACAGTCACAGACTGTCACTCATCCATGGAGTTACTCACACACCTAGTCAGTTATGCAAAAAATCAATCACACCTCCATTTTCTCAACTATACAGTTATACACACCTTACTTATTCAAACATATACTAACACATATTTACTTTTCTCTCTTATACAATCCCTGATACATGTTCACAATGATCCATACAGCCACTCACACATTCACTGGCTCTTATGCACAGTTATTTATATATGTCAACTCTCACATGTACTGTGTTTTACATATGTACTTACTTTGACATGTAGCACTGAGATATCCATTCACTCACTAATACACTCATGCACAGTCAACCGCCCATACAGCTGTTTCCACGTGCACTTTTGAACCCATACATATAGTGAATGAACTACTCACACATCTATGTACAGAGTCACACACCTCCCAGCCACCCATACACACACACTCAGTTTCCCATACAAATACTTGGGCAACCAATCAATAACCCATATAGTTACTCATATAGCTACTTATCAACACATGCAACAGTTTACAGAACAACAGATATAATGATGCACAAATTAAGACAGTTTAGTCACTAACCCATGCACTCAGTGAGACACATTTAATCACTCACTCATACAGTCAGTCATGCACCTACTAAATCCAGACACTTATACATCCACTCATTCTTCAATATGTAAGACATATTTTAACTTTACAGAAACATACAGTCACTGGATGTTGTCTTCAGTGATGTCATCATGATGTCATTTGAGATGTCATCAGTGATGTCATCAGTGATGTCACTAACCATGTCATGAATGATGTAATATGTGACATCATCAGCAGTGGATTGCGGGTGCGCGATATATAGTTAGCGCATCTAACTATATATGGAATTTCAATGGTTTTATGCGAGTAAAATAAGGTTTTGTAAAAGCAAATTCCTAACTATATATGTTCTATAACCAATGGTTTTTTCATTGAATTTTAAAGGTTTTGTAAATGCAAATTCCTAACTATATATGGACTATAACCTATGGTTTTTTCATTGAATATATATATATATATATATATATATATATATATATATATATATATATATATATATATATATATATATTACCTACTGGCGGTCGCCAGTAGGTAGTTATAGTTAGGATAATTTTCAATGTTAAATCTCAACATTCTATTTTGAATAACTTTGGCGCCGGTTGACGAATCTGCCTGAAATTTTCAGGAAAATGGTCTCATGGCGGTCCGGTCCTTCCCTGAAAGTTTGGGGGGGATTCATCAAGCGGGGGCCGAGATAAAAGGGGGGTCCCAAAACGCGTTTTCCCCATGTTAATTTCCATAGGGCGGTCGATTTCACTTTTAGCCCGAACGGCTGAATGGATTTCCACCAAACTTGGCAAAATTGTAGGGACTGGTAGCCCGATGTGCCTTTGCTATGTCTCAAGATATGTGCTCCAGTGGATTTTGAGTAATTAAGGTTCAAAAAAATATATATATCTATAGCCGCGCTCCGGTACGCGCACCGGGCGCTTACCGCGACTTGCGCGGAGAAAGCTGATTGGCTCTGGGGGGTCTGTAAACATTCTAAACAGTCCGGAGCGGCCGCCATCTTGTGTCTCGGTAGGATCGAGACACAAGAGGTGGCCAAAACAAAGGGGGAAATGACCATAAGGGGGCAGAGTAGACCCCCCTTGACCCCCTAGGTTTGATGTGGGGGCCATAAAAGGGCCCCACGGGGCAAAAAAAAAATAAAAAATTTTTTTGATTTTCGCGGGGTGAGCGCCCGGTACGCGCACCGGTAAGCGTACCGGGGAGTGTACCATGGGGAAAAAGAATGACAGTTTTAAAAGTAGCTGATTAGAAAAAAAAATGTTTAGTTGTTTTTTTTATATATACACATACATATATATAAATGCATATGCACATATATATATGCATATATGTCTATATGTGTGCGTGTAGAGAGAGGTAGAGAGGTAGAGGTGTAGAGGTAGAGAGGTAGAGAGGTAGAGAGTAGAGAGTGAGTAATAGAGAGTAGAGAGTGAGTAGTAGAGAGTAGTAGAGAGCAGTAGAGAGAGTAGCAGAGTGAGTAGTAGAGAGTAGTAGAGTGAATAGTAGAGTGAGTAGTAGAGAGTAGTAGAGAGTGAGTAGTAGAGACTGAGTAGTAGAGAGTAGTAGAGAGTAAGTAGTAGAGTGAGTAGTAGAGAGCAGTAGAGAGTGAGTAGTAGAGAGTGGGAGAGAGTAAGTAGTAGAGAGTAGTGGAGAATATTCCAAAGTTTGGCACAGCACCACTTTCACAATGAGTCCAATCAAATCATATCACTTAGAGTACTTATTGAAGCGCTGAATCTTGGTGTATATTCAAATGCTTTTATTTTCCTTAAGTTTATGTACCACAGCCAGCCGAAACGTTTCGTTCTGTACAAGAGAAAGCTGATTGGCTCTGGGGGGTCTGTAAACATTCTAAACAGTCCGGAGCGGCCGCCATCTTGTGTCTCGGTAGGATCGAGACACAAGAGGTGGCCAAAACAAAGGGGGAAATGACCATAAGGGGGCAGAGTAGACCCCCCTTGACCCCCTAGGTTTGATGTGGGGGCCATAAAAGGGCCCCACGGGGCAAAAAAAAAATAAAAAATTTTTTTGATTTTCGCGGGGTGAGCGCCCGGTACGCGCACCGGTAAGCGTACCGGGGAGTGTACCATGGGGAAAAAGAATGACAGTTTTAAAAGTAGCTGATTAGAAAAAAAAATGTTTAGTTGTTTTTTTTATATATACACATACATATATATAAATGCATATGCACATATATATATGCATATATGTCTATATGTGTGCGTGTAGAGAGAGGTAGAGAGGTAGAGGTGTAGAGGTAGAGAGGTAGAGAGGTAGAGAGTAGAGAGTGAGTAATAGAGAGTAGAGAGTGAGTAGTAGAGAGTAGTAGAGAGCAGTAGAGAGAGTAGCAGAGTGAGTAGTAGAGAGTAGTAGAGTGAATAGTAGAGTGAGTAGTAGAGAGTAGTAGAGAGTGAGTAGTAGAGACTGAGTAGTAGAGAGTAGTAGAGAGTAAGTAGTAGAGTGAGTAGTAGAGAGCAGTAGAGAGTGAGTAGTAGAGAGTGGGAGAGAGTAAGTAGTAGAGAGTAGTGGAGAATATTCCAAAGTTTGGCACAGCACCACTTTCACAATGAGTCCAATCAAATCATATCACTTAGAGTACTTATTGAAGCGCTGAATCTTGGTGTATATTCAAATGCTTTTATTTTCCTTAAGTTTATGTACCACAGCCAGCCGAAACGTTTCGTTCTGTACAACAGAACTTCTTCAGGGCGTTCTTATTTCCTTCAAGTTATGTCGGTATCCCGTTGTCATATAACTAGATATTTCTTCCAAATGTTAGACGAGACATAAGTATATTCCTATTCAAAGTGACTAGGTATCAATTTTACCCACACAATTCGGGCAGACTTGAGTAATTTATAGCATCCTCAAAGTCAGTCTTTCAAAAATTCCAAAGTATAGGACATGATAATCCAAATCCAAATGTTTCTCAAGAAAAGTCATTTACAATCGTTCGGAATATCGGTGTTTGGGCAGATATGATCCAGGGACCCCCAGTATGCAAGGGGAATTAGTCCCCCCTCTGCAAAGGCGCCAGTGGCCTGCATTGCAGAGAGGTGTAACAAGGGTGTGGCCTCATTACACTTCTCTGCAATGCAGCTCCCTCGTGCATACTGGAGGCTCCTGGTGGACTAGTTGACCCCAGGGACCCCCAGTATGCAAGGGGAATTAGTTCCCCCTCTGCAAACGCGGCAGTGGGCTGCGTTGCAGAGAGGTGTAACAAGGGGCATAGTCTCATTACACCTCTGCAATGCAGCCCCAGGCGCATACTGGAGGTTCCAGGTGGGCTAATAGGCCCCCAGGGGCCCCCAGTATGCAAGGGGAATTAGTTTCCCCTCTTCAAACATGCACGGGGGCTGCGTTGCAGAGAGGTGTAAAAAGGGTTGTGGCTTCATTACACCTCTCTGCAATGCAGTCCCCTGGCGCATACTGGAGATTCCTGGTGGGCTTTCAGGTCTTATATAGTTAGGAATTAGCATTAAAAAAACCTTTGAAATTCACTGAAAAAACCACAGGTTTCACACCAGTTATAGTTAGGAATTAGCATTTAAAAAACCTTTGAAATTCACTGAAAAAACCATAGGTTTCACACCAGTTATAGTTAGGAATTAGCATTTAAAAAACCTATTAAATTCACTGACAAAACCAGTTATAGTTAGCTGGAAATTTTACTGATATAAAACCAATGAAATTCCACGTTATAGTTAGTTGGACTCACTATAACTTGCGCGTGCAATGCACTGCTGATGACGTCACATATTACATCACTCATGACATGGTCAGTGACATCACTCATGACATCACTGATGACACCATCCTTGTGACATAGTGACAGACCTCCTTTCACTGTAATGTAACCCTTGAAACACATATTCAAAAATAGAAACTGAAATTTTAAAAAAAATGGAGATACCCATATCAGTTACAACAAGCAATTCAGTAATTCCACCATCTATATGCACATCCAGTCATTCACCAACAGTTCTATATAGTCACTCATACATATACTCACTTATCATATGAAGTGATACACCTATACATCCTGTTACACACCGACAGTCATCCAAAAGTTACTCACACACATACTCACACGTGCAAATAAACTATTGAACATCCATTTATTTGAATATAGAGTTATACACACACTTCCACCTTACTTGTATTGAAAATTACACATATTTATTCTCTTAAACAATCACTTATAGAAACACATACTTATTTAAACAGGAACTCTTACAATCTCTTACTCTCACATATACTCACTTATATACATCAATATTCACATATACTAGATTAAAACATATGTAGTTACTGATAAAGACACTAGTGAGACAGTCATTCACTCACTAACAAACACATATACACACTCATCCATCCATACAGTCCTGCACATATGCTGTCTTCAAAACACATACAAACAGCGAGTCAGTCACTCATGCATCTATGTGCTAAGTAATACCCCCACCAAACCATATAGACACTCATACTGATACTAAGAGAAACATCTAATAACCCATATACATACGCATGTAGCTACTTACCAACACATGTAGCCACTTATACACAAAGTGAAACAATAATATATATATTTAAATATTTAAACATTACTCACTAATATTTATTTTTCAGAAAGACACATATTCACTGGATGGTGTCATCAGTGATGTCATGAGTGATGTCACTGACCATGTCATGAGTGATGTAATATGTGACGTCATCAGCAGTGCATTGCACGCGCAAGTTATAGTGAGTCCAACTAACTATAACGTGGAATTTCATTGGTTTTATATCAGTAAAATTTCCAGCTAACTATAACTGGTTTTGTCAGTGAATTTAATAGGTTTTTTAAATGCTAATTCCTAACTATAACTGGTGTGAAACCTATGGTTTTTTCAGTGAATATATATATATATATATATATATATATTACCTACTGGCGGTCGCCAGTAGGTAGTTATAGTTAGGATTTTTTTCAATGTTAAATCTCAAAATTCTATTTGGAATAACTTTGGCACCGGTTGACGAATCTGCCTGAAAATTTCCTGAAAATGGCCTCGCGGTGCCCCAGTCCTTCCCTGAAAGTTTGGGGGGGATTCGTCAAGCGGGGGCCAAGATAAAAGGGGGGTCCCAAAACGCGTTTTCCCCATGTTAATTTCCATAGGGCGGTCGATTTCACTTTTAGCCCGAACGGCTGAATGGATTTGCACCAAACTTGGCAAAATTGTAGGGACTGGTAGCCCGATGTGCCTTTGCTATGTCTCAAGATATGTGCTGCAGTGGATTTTGAGTAATTTAGGTTCAAAAAAATATATATATCTATAGGCGCTCTCCGGTGCGCGCACCGGAGAGCACTCCAGGCGCGCCACGCGACTTGCGCGCAGAAA
This sequence comes from Lissotriton vulgaris, assembly GCF_964263255.1. Lineage (NCBI taxonomy): Eukaryota > Metazoa > Chordata > Amphibia > Caudata > Salamandridae > Lissotriton > Lissotriton vulgaris. The sequence goes on along the minus strand of NW_028243465.1, from coordinate 94,398 downwards.
GCTGATTGGCTCTCAGTTGTCTGTAAACATTCTAAACAGTCCGGAGCGGCCGCCATCTTGTGTCTCGGTAGGATCGAGACACGAGAGGTGGGCAAAACAAAGAGGGAAATGACCATAAGGGAGCAGGGTAGACCCCCCCTTGACCCCCTAGGTTTGATGTGGGGGCTATAAAAGGGCCCCGCGGGGCATTTAAAATATTTTTTTTTTTTCGTTTTGCGTGGGGGAAGCGCCCGGTGCGCGCACCGGGGAGCGGCCCGGGGAGCGCACTATGATGAAAAAAGGTGACAGAGTTTTCAAAAAATGAAGTTTTGATTTAGAAATTGGAGGTAGTTCTAAAAAGAACTTTTTTTTTTCTTCTTTTTGTTGTTTTATATTTTTTTTGTGTTTTTTGAACTTTTTGAACTTTTTTTGGCTTTTCAAAACAGTTTTATATTTTTTTTTGTATTTTTTAGGGGGAGAAACAAAAAAAGGGAATTGAAACTGGCTCAACTGGAGCAAAAAAACAAAAAACCCAAAAAATTACTTCTTTTTGGGGCACTTGTGATTATCACCTGCAAGGACGATGAGCTTAACACTTTGTTCCCCATAGGAGATAAGCTTGCCACAAGCAGTACAAGTAATTTTAAAATCAGCAAATCTCGGCTGAATGCAAGGCATCACCTCGGATGTTTCTGGTTCCGAGGAAGTGGGTTGGTTTCTTTGGGAGGGGGTCCTTGATGACTGGGGGAGGTTACTGGCCAGTTCCCGGAACTCTGCACGAGAGTAGTTGTTTGGATGCTTTCTTGTCATGTGCCGAATCATGGTATAGTTACCAAAAGAATATTTCTTGTTTGGGTTGCCCCGTGAAAGTTCATCATTGCAGATGAGGCAAGTCACCTTGGGCGCATTCACCTTTTTTTTCCCCCCTGGAATTGAAAAAAACTGCCAAACAATGTGTGGTTTGGGTTTGTAAGGTGTATTTTCTTCTGGCAGCCATCTTCTTCTCCCCTCCTCCTCTTCCTCTTCCTCCTCCTCCTGTTCTTGACCACCAATATAATTTGGAGCTGGTCCTCTTGGTGGTGGTGGTGGTGGTGGTGGGGCAGATGCACCAGCTGATGCTACTACTGAAGCCATTATTTGGAGCAAAAAAGTAGAGAGAGCAACAAACAGGTCTTCCTCAGTCAAAGGACAAAGTCAGAATAAGGAAAAAAGGTGGGGTCTTTCATCATTTAGAAAAAAAAACTGTCCTGAACCAATGAGAAGTGTTATTTTCAGGTCACAAGACCAGGGGCTTCATCATTATGAAACTAAAACTGTTATGAACCAATGAAAAGTGTTATTTTCTGCTCACATGACCCGACGATGGTTTTTTCAGTGAATTTAATAGGTTTTTTAAATGCTAATTCCTAACTATAACCGGTGTGAAACCCATGGTTTTTTCAGTGAATATATATATAATTTTCAATTTTCCTTATATTACGGTTGAAAACATTACGACCAACCTATTATGATGCTTGCAGTCGGAAGGGGAACTGTTCGGTCATACTGAATTGGTTCTGACCGGCACTCAGAGAATCAGGAGTCTGTAGGAGAAAATTCATACAGCTGAATGGACAGCGATTCTGACCGACAGCCGTTCCGACTCGGTCTGTCTGTCATAAAAAGGCTGTTGGAAACTGACTTTGGGGACCACTAGCAAGCCTCCCTTCATCCTGAGTCCTCCGGTTTGGGGTTGAGGGGGTACCCCCTTGTAAAACCATGCACAATGTGGCAGGCACCATGGGGTGCCCGCAAAAGGGTCAAGGTTTTCCGCAGTTACCCATTTTCCCCATGGAAACTGTGTTTGGAAGCATCATAATCGATCTGGCAGAATTGCCGACTACTAAGGACCTCAGGACACAAGTAGCCTTCATCCTCCAAACAGTGTGCCAGAAGCCGCGTTTGCAGTGTGGTGTAAAAGGGGTGTGGCCTCAGAACACCTCTCTTTAATGCAGCTCTGTGGCACTAATTCAGCCTTTATAGTTAGTAGAGCTAACTAGAACTCACGTCCCCGCAATGCACTGCTGATGATGTCACATATTACATCACTCATGAAATGGTCAATGACATCACTCATGACATCCCTGATGACATCATCCAGTGAATGTGTGTTTTTGTAAAGTTTAAATATGTTACATATATATATATATATTCCACCGCTTGGCTCACTTTCCCTTCGCTAGGCGCTCCTTGACTCTCGGTCGCGTTTCTCCTGCGGTTGAGCCAACCGCTGTAAATTATCACAGGGTCTCCCCGGTCCCGGGGAGGAATGGAGTCGCAGAAAGACGGCTCTGACACGCTTCTTTCAGTAAAAGTGGTTTATTTCATCAATCCATGTGGGGGGATTTAAACAACAAAAAGAAACCAACGCGTTTCGACAGCGTCCGCTGTCTTGATCACGGTCAGTTTGGTAAGTGAAGCTCACAGTTTTATAAAACAAACAAAACATTCTGGTTACACCCCTTTGGTCACTGGTGCCGCCCATAGTTCTGGGTTTTGTGGGATATGTAGTTCTGATTCTATACATGTTACTTTTTTCCCAGTGAGTGTTTTAGGGATGCATATCATTTTTACATTTAACTTGCTGTTCAATTTATCTTATCCACATTTAAATTAACAGTTGCGATATGTTTTGGTATTGCGAGTATCATGATAAACCCATAAAAATTAAGTCCCGCCCTCCAGTGGGCTTAGGCTGTGCCTCTGCTGACTGGTGATTGGTGAATATTGTCGCCCACAATTGCAAAACATTTGTCAGGTTACCCAACCTATAACCTTAATTTTATACATTAGTGATTAGGCATGATGTTTCATATAGTTCAATTCATTTGTACAGTTGGGTATGTGAGCACAGTTCTTTAGTCTTTATGTTCGGGTTCTCATTGGCATAATACTGCCCTCTGGTGGGCTGATTAGTCCATTAAAACAGCGGTTTGTTTCATATGTGAGCTTAATTCGAGTGAGGTAGTGAAAAAATAAAAATAATTGGGTTTAAAATTGTTCATGGTTAGCGGGAAGGTAGTGGAGAGTTGGTTTGATTAAAGATGTATGTATAGTTCTTCCGACTGATTGAGCCCAAAGGGGGTCATGGTCCTGAAGCTCAGGATATGTTTCGATTCTTTTCGTCGGAGTTCCTTCTCATTGTGTCCACCCCTTATTGAGAGACTCAAGGTTTCAATGCCCCAGAAACGCAGTTTCTTCCAATCTCCTTCGTGATTCAGCTCCATGTGTTTTGCAACAGCGTTGCTTCTATCCTTATGTACAGTGGCTCTTACGTGCTCTAATATACGCTTTTTTAACTCGCAGATTGTGCTGCCTATATATTTGAGCTTGCATGGGCATTCAATCATGTACACTGTGTTTTTGCTGTTACACGTGATGCATTCTTTGATTTTCCAGGTTTTGTTATTGGGCATTGGTATTTCGGTAGTTGGCTTTGCTATTTCGCAGATCTTACAATTGTAACATTTTACAAACCCTTTGGTTTGCAGCCATGATTTCTTGTTGGAGGTTTGGAAGTGACTGTGAACCAGTTGGTCCTGCAGATTTTTAGCTCTCCTGTATGTTAGGATGGGGTGGTTACCCATTTTTTCTCCTATTACTGGGTCCAATTGTAGAAGCTTCCAATTTCTTCTTAGTATTTGATTTAGTTGTTTGGTCTCTTGACTGTAATCCGTTATGAATCTGATTGGCTCTTCTTGTGTTGGTCCTGAGATCTCTTTCGGTTTTAGGCAATCTTCCCTTGCTTTTGAATTGGCCTTTTCCCAACATAGTTGAGTTGCTCGTTGATTATATTGTCTCTTGCCAAAGCGCTGCTTGGCGATGTTACTTTGTTTTTGCCATTCTTGCTCCTCACTGCAAATTCTCCTTAAGCGTAAGAATTCCCCATAGGGGATGCTTGTTATGAGAGACTGCTGGTGGAAGCTGGTAGCTTCTAATGTTGAGTTTGTTGCAGTACTTTTGCGATGAAGAGTGGTTTCCATTAGATTGTTTCTTATGTACACTTCCGTGTCCAGGAAAACTGCTGTATCTTGACTGATGTTGTAGGTGAATTTAATGCCAGGTGTGCTGTTGTTTAATATTTGAAAATATTGCAAAAATGTGTCTTTTCCTCCGTCCCACACAATGAACAGGTCATCTATAAATCTTTTCCAGACTTTGATATGTTGTGTGAACATTTGCAGATTTGTGTCCCATGCCACTGTTTCCTCCCACCAACCCATGGCGGTGCAGGCATAATTGGGGCTGAAGGAAAAGCCCATGGCCGCTCCATTCTTTTGTTTGTACATAGTTTCCCCAAACACATATACATTGTTTTTGAGCAGATATTTAATCATGTCGAGCAGCATGATATTGTGATGTTGGTAATGGATATTCCGTTCCTGGAAGGCACATTGGCATGCCTCAAGGCCCATGTTGTTATCTATGTTTGTGTATAATGCAATTACATCCATGGTGATCAGGATGTAATGTGGTTGCCATTGTATTTGTTTCAGGTTACAAAGAAAGTCCGTGGTGTCTTTTATGTAAGACTTTAGAAGCTTCACATGTGGGCTCAGATAGAAGTCTAAAAAGTTAGATAAGGGCTCCAATAAGGAACCGTTGGCCGACACAATTGGTCTCCCTGGTGGTTTCGTGGCATTTTTGTGGATCTTGGGCAGAAAATATATGGTAGCCATCTTCGGGAAATCCACTGTCAAATACTTTTTTTCATCAAAGTCTAGGAGTTCTTCTTTTTCCCATTGTAATATTTTTCCGTCCAGTTCTCTCTTGATTTGATCCATTGGATTTTTGTCTATTTTTTCATAATAGTGCAAATTGTTCAGTTGTTCCATCACCTCAGCAATATAAAGTTTTCGGTCCCATAGCACTATGTTCCCGCCTTTATCGGCCGCTTTGATCTCAAAGGTGTCATTGTTCCGTAATGAGTTTAAGGCTTCTCTTTCACTTTTAGATAGATTGTCTTTGGTTTGGTTTTTCATTTTGATGTTATATAAGTCGTGAATTACTGCTTCTTGAAACATGTCAATTTTGTTTCCTGGTGCTAGTTGCGGGTAAAACTTGGATTTCGCTTTCAAACCACTAGTTCCGGCTCCCAGTTGTGGTATGGCTGTCTCCAGGCTGATTTCTTGGCCCTCTTGTGCGTTTAGATTTAGCACAGTTAAATATGCTTCTGATTCTTTTGCAAGAAGTATCGATGTTGGTTTAGGCTGATTTTTTGTAATTTTTGGTTTATTTTTTCTTTCGGCAAAGAATTTTGCAAGCTTGATTTTTCGTATATATAAGTACAGGTCGATTCTTGTTTGGGCCAGGTTTATGCGTGCTTTGGGACAGAAATTAATTCCTTTCTTTAGTAGAGAGATTTCTGCATCAGTAATTTCTTTTCCAGATAGGTTGACTATTTGGAGTTCTTCATCTATTTCCCTCTCTTTTGTTTCATGAGTCTGGTTTCTGTTCCCACTTTTTCGCTTGTAGCCGTTTCTCCGTCGGCCCCTCCTTGTGTGGATCTGTTGAATCTTGGTTGCCATCCTCTTCCTCTGCCCCTCGCTCGACCGCGTGTATTTCTCTGCGCCCCGTGGTTCTGTTCCCATCTTTGTTGTGATAGAACAAGGCGCATGTCTCCTAAAAAAATCCTCTGTCCGGGGTCCAAATTTGTGTCATCTTCGCTTAGATCTGCTGATGTCAAGGATGCCATACTTGAGGAGGAACTGGTGATGTTAGTTTTGGATGGCCTGAAGGAATCATATTTTCGTGCAAACGTAAATATGCGGCCTTGCGCATAATCATTGGCGTCCCTTTCGAATTTGGTTTGTTTCCTTTGCCTGACCTCTTCTTCATGTTTTTCAATTTGCTTGTTTAATTCTTCTCTGAACTTAGTCATTTCTGTATTAAGTTTGATTGAATCCAGCTCTTTCTCTACTGTTCGCAGTTGTTCTTTTATTTTTTCTAGTGCTATCTTGATATGTTTGACTAGAATTTTTATCAGTCCCAGGGATGAATTTAGTGTGTGTTCACCCCACTCTTGAAGTAGTTCATTAGTGACATCCTGTTGGCTTGGCATTATCAGTATTCGTAGCCCACGAGGCACTCTTTCTACTTCCAGATACTGTTGTAATGAAATCAGTTCCCAAGATTTGTTTATTTCCTTTTTGTTTAACTTCTCCCATAATCGGAGCTTGTCTTTTATGTCATTCTTTTCCTGTTCCTTATTGCTCTCCGCTGGTCTAGCCTTATCTTGTTTGTTAAACATGGTACCAATGAGTTCTTTTCTCTTAGCTTCCCGCTTATCCATTGTGAGTTTTCGTATTTTTGTGTTTTTGTTCCCCCACCTTTGAGTATCGGTATCAGTTCATTTGTTTTAATAGCGAGTCCGTCTTGTTTAATCTCGTCCTTTACTGCTCGTGCTGTTAGTGCCTTGACTTATGTTTATGCCCACAATTGGGTAAGTGAACAGATTATCAGAATCCCAGAGCACACGAGTTGCAGTTTTTGGAAGATTTCAACCCAAGTAGCCGGCTAGCACAGTGCTGCGTTTATCTCAAACTTTCAAAGTCGGGTGCACTCAAACAGCGTTGCAAACGGCGTACTCCAGCATTCAAACACTCTTACCTTGGAGTCTCCCTCCGTGGTAGGTGAATGGCCGCCTTCTTCCGCTGGTCGTCAGCTGTGAGTCCGATACTCAAAGGTGGGGGAACAAAAACACAAAAATACGAAAACTCACAATGGATAAGCGGGAAGCTAAGAGAAAAGAACTCATTGGTACCATGTTTAACAAACAAGATAAGGCTAGACCAGCGGAGAGCAATAAGGAACAGGAAAAGAATGACATAAAAGACAAGCTCCGATTATGGGAGAAGTTAAACAAAAAGGAAATAAACAAATCTTGGGAACTGATTTCATTGCAACAGTATCTGGAAGTAGAAAGAGTGCCTCGTGGGCTAGGAATACTGATAATGCCAAGCCAACAGGATGTCACTAATAAACTACTTCAAGAGTGGGGTGAACACACACTAAATTCATCCCTGGGACTGATAAAAATTCTAGTCAAACATATCGAGATAGCACTAGAAAAAATAAAAGAACAACTGCGAACAGTAGAGAAAGAGCTGGATTCAATCAAACTTAATACAGAAATGACTAAGTTCAGAGAAGAATTAAACAAGCAAATTGAAAAACATGAAGAAGAGGTCAGGCAAAGGAAACAAAACCAAATTCGAAAGGGACGCCAATGATTATGCGCAAGGCCGCATATTTACGTTTGCACGAAAATATGATTCCTTCAGGCCATCCAAAACTAACATTGCCAGTTCCTCCTCAAGTATGGCATCCTTGACATCAGCAGATCTAAGCGAAGATGACACAAATTTGGACCCCGGACAGAGGATTTTTTTAGGAGACATGCGCCTTGTTCTATCACAACAAAGATGGGAACAGAACCACGGGGCGCAGAGAAATACACGCGGTCGAGCGAGGGGCAGAGGAAGAGGATGGCAACCAAGATTCAACAGATCCACACAAGGAGGGGCCGACGGAGAAACGGCTACAAGCGAAAAAGTGGGAACAGAAACCAGACTCATGAAACAAAAGAGAGGGAAATAGATGAAGAACTCCAAATAGTCAACCTATCTGGAAAAGAAATTACTGATGCAGAAATCTCTCTACTAAAGAAAGGAATTAATTTCTGTCCCAAAGCACGCATAAACCTGGCCCAAACAAGAATCGACCTGTACTTATATATACGAAAAATCAAGCTTGCAAAATTCTTTGCCGAAAGAAAAAATAAACCAAAAATTACAAAAAATCAGCCTAAACCAACATCGATACTTCTTGCAAAAGAATCAGAAGCATATTTAACTGTGCTAAATCTAAACGCACAAGAGGGCCAAGAAATCAGCCTGGAGACAGCCATACCACAACTGGGAGCCGGAACTAGTGGTTTGAAAGCGAAATCCAAGTTTTACCCGCAACTAGCACCAGGAAACAAAATTGACATGTTTCAAGAAGCAGTAATTCACGACTTATATAACATCAAAATGAAAAACCAAACCAAAGACAATCTATCTAAAAGTGAAAGAGAAGCCTTAAACTCATTACGGAACAATGACACCTTTGAGATCAAAGCGGCCGATAAAGGCGGGAACATAGTGCTATGGGACCGAAAACTTTATATTGCTGAGGTGATGGAACAACTGAACAATTTGCACTATTATGAAAAAATAGACAAAAATCCAATGGATCAAATCAAGAGAGAACTGGACGGAAAAATATTACAATGGGAAAAAGAAGAACTCCTAGACTTTGATGAAAAAAAGTATTTGACAGTGGATTTCCCGAAGATGGCTACCATATATTTTCTGCCCAAGATCCACAAAAATGCCACGAAACCACCAGGGAGACCAATTGTGTCGGCCAACGGTTCCTTATTGGAGCCCTTATCTAACTTTATAGACTTCTATCTGAGCCCACATGTGAAGCTTCTAAAGTCTTACATAAAAGACACCACGGACTTTCTTTGTAACCTGAAACAAATATAATGGCAACCACATTACATCCTGATCACCATGGATGTAATTGCATTATACACAAACATAGATAACAACATGGGCCTTGAGGCATGCCAATGTGCCTTCCAGGAACGGAATATCCATTACCAACATCACAATATCATGCTGCTCGACATGATTAAATATCTGCTCAAAAACAATGTATTCGTGTTTGGGGAAACTATGTACAAACAAAAGAATGGAGCGGCCATGGGCTTTTCCTTCAGCCCCAATTATGCCTGCACCGCCATGGGTTGGTGGGAGGAAACAGTGGCATGGGACACAAATCTGCAAATGTTCACACAACATATCAAAGTCTGGAAAAGATTTATAGATGACCTGTTCATTGTGTGGGACGGAGGAAAAGACAAATTTTTGCAATATTTTCAAATATTAAACAACAGCACACCTGGCATTAAATTCACCTACAACATCAGTCAAGATACAGCAGTTTTCCTGGACACGGAAGTGTACATAAGAAACAATCTAATGGAAACCACTCTTCATCGCAAAAGTACTGCAACAAACTCAACATTAGAAGCTACCAGCTTCCACCAGCAGTCTCTCATAACAAGCATCCCCTATGGGGAATTCTTACGCTTAAGGAGAATTTGCAGTGAGGAGCAAGAATGGCAAAAACAAAGTAACATCGCCAAGCAGCGCTTTGGCAAGAGACAATATAATCAACGAGCAACTCAACTATGTTGGGAAAAGGCCAATTCAAAAGCAAGGGAAGATTGCCTAAAACCGAAAGAGATCTCAGGACCTACACAAGAAGAGCCAATCAGATTCATAACAGATTACAGTCAAGAGACCAAACAACTAAATCAAATACTAAGAAGAAATTGGAAGCTTCTACAATTGGACCCAGTAATAGGAGAAAAAATGGGTAACCACCCCATCCTAACATACAGGAGAGCTAAAAATCTGCAGGACCAACTGGTTCACAGTCACTTCCAAACCTCCAACAAGAAATCATGGCTGCAAACCAAAGGGTTTGTAAAATGTTACAATTGTAAGATCTGCGAAATAGCAAAGCCAACTACCGAAATACCAATGCCCAATAACAAAACCTGGAAAATCAAAGAATGCATCACGTGTAACAGCAAAAACACAGTGTACATGATTGAATGCCCATGCAAGCTCAAATATATAGGCAGCACAATCTGCGAGTTAAAAAAGCGTATATTAGAGCACGTAAGAGCCACTGTACATAAGGATAGAAGCAACGCTGTTGCAAAACACATGGAGCTGAATCACGAAGGAGATTGGAAGAAACTGCGTTTCTGGGGCATTGAAACCTTGAGTCTCTCAATAAAGGGTGGACACAATGAGAAGGAACTCCGATGAAAAGAATCGAAACATATCCTGAGCTTCAGGACCATGACCCCCTTTGGGCTCAATCAGTCGGAAGAACTATACATACATCTTTAATCAAACCAACTCTCCACTACCTTCCCGCTAACCATGAACAATTTTAAACCCAATTATTTTTATTTTTTCACTACCTCACTCAATTTTTCACTCGAATTAAGCTCACATATGAAACAAACCGCTGTTTTAATGGACTAATCAGCCCACCAGAGGGCAGTATTATGCCAATGAGAACCCGAACATAAAGACTAAAGAACTGTGCTCACATACCCAACTGTACAAATGAATTGAACTATATGAAACATAATGCCTAATCACTAATGTATAAAATTAAGGTTATAGGTTGGGTAACCTGACAAATGTTTTGCAATTGTGGGCGACAATATTCACCAATCACCAGTCAGCAGAGGCACAGCCTAAGCCCACTGGAGGGCGGGACTTAATTTTTATGGGTTTATCATGATACTCGCAATACCAAAACATATCGCAACTGTTAATTTAAATGTGGATAAGATAAATTGAACAGCAAGTTAAATGTAAAAATGATATGCATCCCTAAAACACTCACTGGGAAAAAAGTAACATGAATAGAATCAGAACTACATATCCCACAAAACCCAGAACTATGGGCGGCACAAGTGACCAAAGGGGTGTAACCAGAATGTTTTGTTTGTTTTATAAAACTGTGAGCTTCAGTTACCAAACTGACCGTGATCAAGACAGCGGACGCTGTCGAAACGCGTTGGTTTCTTTTTGTTGTTTAAATCCCCCCACATGGATTGATGAAATAAACCACTTTTACTGAAAGAAGCGTGTCAGAGCCGTCTTTCTGCGACTCCATTCCTCCCCGGGACCGGGGAGACCCTCTGATAATATATATATATATATATATATATATATATATATATATATATATATATATATATATATATATATATATATATATATTGCTGCACGTTTTCTGCATCCATGCGGTTTCCAGAAAAAGAAAAGGCTGGCACACTGGTATCCGATTTCAAGAATTTAATCACCAGAACCCCTCTCACCCCTTACAGACGCGTTTCGCCTTGGCAGGCTTCGTCAGTGTAACGTTTGTGTCAAATAGAAATCACCATTTAAAGCCATTGGTTGATTACACACATACAAGTGATATAGAAGAGGGACATTTCCTCCGCAATATTTTGGGCGCCATCTTGTAACGTGCAAATGCCAATAGTACAATGACTCTACAAAGGTGATTACGTGAAAGTGCATAGTGCTCATTAAAAACAGGTAACGTTATTACACATTTCATATTTTTCATCATTTACATGTTCACAGTATGAAAAAATGATAAGCGAACAAATGAGGTATTTACATTAGCTCATTTAAAAAAAAAAATATATATATATATATATATATATATATATATATATATATATATATATATATATATTCACTGAAAAAACCATAGGTTATAGACCATATATAGTTAGGAATTCGCATTTACAAAACCTTATTTTACTCACACAAAACCATTGAAATTCCATATATAGTTAGTTGCACTAACTATATATCGCGCACCCGCAATCCACTGCTGATGATGTCACATATTACATCATTCATGACATGGTCAGTGACATCACTGATGACATCACTGATGACATCTCAAATGACATCACTGATGACATCACTGATGACAACATCCAGTGACTGTATGTTTCTGTAAAGTTAAAATATGTCTTACATATTGAAGAATGAGTGGATGTATAAGTGTCTGGATGAAGGATTTAGTAGGTGCATGACTGACTGTATGAGTTTGTGATTAAATGTGTCTCACTGAGTGCATGGGTTAGTGACTAAACTGTCTTAATTTGTGCATCATTATGTCTGTTGTTCTGTAAACTGTTGCATGTGTTGATAAGTAGCTATATGAGTAACTATATGGGTTATTGATTGGTTGCCCAAGTATTTGTATGGGAGACTGAGTGTGTGTGTGGGTGGCTGGGAGGTGTATGACTCTGTGCATAGATGTGTGAGCAGTTGATTCACTAGATGTATGGTTTCAAAAGTGCATGTGGAAACAGCTGTATGGGCGGTTGACTGTGTGCATGAGTGTATTGGTGAGTGAATGGATATCTCAGTGCTACATGTCAAAGTAAGTACATATGTAAAACACAGTACATGTGAGAGTTGACATATATAAATAACTGTGCATAAGAGCCAGTGAATGTGTGAGTGGCTGTATGGATCATTGTGAACTTGTATCAGGGATTGTATAAGAGAGTAAATATGTGTTAGTATATGTTTGAATAAGTAAAGTTTGTATAACTGTATAGTTGAGGAAATGGAGGTGTGATTGATTCTTTGCATGACTGACTAGGTGTGTGAGTAACTCCATGGATGAGTGACAGTCTGTGAGTGTCTGTTTACACTGATTGTATCTAAGGTTATATTAGAGTCTGAAGAGGTTCATCGTATTATCACATGAATGATATCATCAGTGATGTGATCAGTAATGTCAAATGAGATGTCATCAGTGATGTCATCAGTGATGTCATTTGAGATGTCATCAGTGATGTCATTTGAGATGTAATCAGTGATGTCATCAGTGATGTCACTGACCATGTCATGAATGATGTAATATGTGACATCATCAGCAGTGGATTGCGGGTGCGCGATATATAGTTAGTGCAACTAACTATATATGGAATTTCAATGGTTTTGTGTGAGTAAAATAAGGTTTTGTAAATGCAAATTCCTAACTATATATGGTCTATAACCTATGGTTTTTTCAGTGAATTTTCAAGGTTTTGTAAATGCTAATTCCTAACTATATATGGTCTATAACCTATGGTTTTTTCAGTGAATTTTCAAGGTTTTGTAAATGCTAATTCCTAACTATATATGGTCTATAGCCTATGGTTTTTTCAGTGAATATATATATATACATACATATATAAACATATATCATCTGTATATCTATATAAATACAAACATAAATGCATGCATACATATACTTATATGCATACAGATGCATGTTATTTACATGAAAGTTGAAAAAACACTAATAAAAGCAAAGCTAAAAAGCCACCTCATTACAAACAGAATGGCTTTAACTTAAACGAGGGCGAGATCTATTGCATTTTCAATGCTTGTTTACTTTGGTTCCATCAAGAAGGCATTCAGATGTGTCACACATTTGCCATAAATTCTGAATGTTAGCACTCTAGTTGCACATTAGATCACTGTAGTAAAGCTACTGCTCACCAGGGACGTCTTCTGCTGGTATTCAAAGTGCATGTTTCAGTCTGCATGTCAGAATTTTTTTAATGAAATTGAAGAGGATTTGAGAAGTCACTCAAAATGATCCCTAATTTTTCTTTCTGAAGCACTAATCATACTTTCTATGGCAAAATTAACCCCCTCATGTTGTTCCTTTTTAAATTGAGTGTTTTCAGACTTACCACTTCATTCCAATCAAGATGGCTTCTGGTGTGCCATACTTTTGTCATAAGTAAAACTGTTAGCGCTCTAGTTGTTCTTTAGAACACTCTGGGACATTCTGTCATTGGGCTATACTTGGGGTACATCTGGGTGATATTTGGGCTACATTTAGGCTCTTTTGTCTCTGGTGGCCATCTTGGGAGACTGTATGTCAGAATTTTTTAATGAAATTGAAGAGGGTTTGAGAAGTCACTCAAAATGTGCCCTAATTTTTCTTTCTGCAGCACTAATCATAATTCATATGGCAAAATATACCCCCTCATTTTGTTCCTTTTTAAATTAAATGTTTTAAGAGTTACCACTTTATTCCAATCAAGATGGCTTCAGGTGTGCCATACCTTTGTAATAAGTAGGACTGTTAGCGCTCTAGTTGTTCTTTAGAACACTCTGGGACATTCTGTCATTGGGCTATACTTGGGCTACATCTGGGTGATATTTGGGCTACATTTGGGCTCTTTTGTCTCTGGTGGCCATTTTGGGAGACTGCATGTCAGAATTTTTTAATGAAATAGAAGAGGATTTGAAAAGTCACTCAAAATGTGCCCTAATTTTTCTTTCTGCAGCACTAATAATACCTTCTATTGCATAATATACCCCCTCATTTTGTTCCTTTTTAAATTAAATGTTTTAAGAGTTACCACTTTATTCCCATCACGATGGCTCCAGGTGTGCTATACCTTTTAAATAAGTAGGACTGTTAGCGCTCTAGTTGTTCTTTAGAACACTCTGGGACATTCTGTCATTGGGCTATACTTGGGCTACATCTGGGTGATATTTGGGCTACATTTGGGCTCTTTTGTCTCTGGTGGCCATTTTGGGAGACTGCATGTCAGAATGTTTTAATGAAATAGAAAAGGATTTGAGAAGTCACTCAAATTGTGCCCTCATTTTTCATTCTGCAGCACTAATCATACTTTCTATGGCAAAATATACCCCCTCATGTTGTTTCTTTTTAAATTAAATGTTTTAAGAGTTACCACTTTATTCCAATCAAGATGGCTTCAGGTGTGCCATACCTTTGTAATAAGTAGGACTGTTAGCGCTCTAGTTGTTCTTTAGAACACTCTGGGACATTCTGTCATTGGGCTATACTTGGGCTACATCTGGGTGATATTTGGGCTACATTTGGGCTCTTTTGTCTCTGGTGGCCATTTTGGGAGACTGCATGTCAGAATTTTTTAATGAAATAGAAGAGGATTTGAAAAGTCACTCAAAATGTGCCCTAATTTTTCTTTCTGCAGCACTAATAATACCTTCTATTGCATAATATACCCCCTCATTTTGTTCCTTTTTAAATTAAATGTTTTAAGAGTTACCACTTTATTCCCATCACGATGGCTCCAGGTGTGCTATACCTTTTTAATAAGTAGGACTGTTAGCGCTCTAGTTGTTCTTTAGAACACTCTGGGACATTCTGTCATTGGGCTATACTTGGGCTACATCTGGGTGATATTTGGGCTACATTTGGGCTCTTTTGTCTCTGGTGGCCATTTTGGGAGACTGCATGTCAGAATGTTTTAATGAAATAGAAAAGGATTTGAGAAGTCACTCAAAATGTGCCCTAATTTTTCATTCTGCAGCACTAATCATACTTTCTATGGCAAAATATACCCCCTCGTGTTGTTTCTTTTTAAATTAAATGTTTTAAGAGTTACCACTTTATTCCAATCAAGATGGCTTCAGGTGTGCCATACCTTTGTAATAAGTAGGACTGTTAGCGCTCTAGTTGTTCTTTAGAACACTCTGGGACATTCTGTCATTGGGCTATACTTGGGCTACATCTGGGTGATATTTGGGCTACATTTGGGCTCTTTTGTCTCTGGTGGCCATTTTGGGAGACTGCATGTCAGAATGTTTTAATGAAATAGAAAAGGATTTTAGAAGTCACTCAAAATGTGCCCTAATTTTTCATTCTGCAGCACTAATCATACTTTCTATGGCAAAATATACCCCCTCATGTTGTTTCTTTTTAAATTAAATGTTTTAAGAGTTACCACTTTATTCCAATCAAGGTGGCTTCAGGTGTGCCATACCTTTGTAATAAGTAGGACTGTTAGCGCTCTAGTTGTTCTTTAGAACACTCTAGGAGGCTGCAGTAGAACACAAAGGAATCAACTGACAGTCTCTGTCCTTGATGGATGTACATGTTTTACTGAGAATGTCAGACTTCATTTTCACATGACTGAGAAAGATAATTTGAATTTACAGAAAATATGCTTTCAGTTTAGCTTATAGATCCCCTTCCAAACCACTGTGGGAAAATCATGAGATATTAGTTTTCTTTCAAACAATATTCATGATATCACAGCAGAAGGTTTTTTCACATGGTAAAATCACCTTAGAACCCACCACAATTCCTAAAACGAGTATGGTACCATCAACAAATGATTTATAATGTAACTAAAGTCCTAAAACCCTCTATTAACTACAATGCTTTTTAATGAGGTGCTATCATGTATATTGGTCCCAAGATGGCTGCCAACACTTCTTGGATGAAGTGCTGACAGCCAATCAGATCAGATGTGTGGTTAGGCTCCGCCCAGATATATATCTTTTTTTGAACCTAAATTACTCAAAATCCACTGGAGCACATATATTGAGACCTAGCAAAGGCACATCGGGCTAACAGTCCCTACAATTTTGCCAAGTTTCGTGCAAATCCATTCAGCCGTTCGAGCTAAAAGTGAGGCCAACCGCCCTATGGAAATTAACATGGGAAAAAGGCGTTTTGGGACCCCCCTTTTTTCTCGGCCCCCCCTTGATGAAACCCCCCCAAATTGTCAGGTGCTGCTCAGAAACAAAATGTTCCATTTTCCTGAAAATTTCAGCCAATTCCGTCCACAAACGCCAAAGTTATTAGACATAGAATTTTCAAAAATCCCATAGAGAAAAAATCCTAACTATATATACCTACTGGCGACCGCCAGTAGGTAATATATATATATATATATATATATATATACATATATATGTGTGTGTGTGTGTGTGAGGAGACAATTGAGGGGCGTGGCAATGGGAGCCAGTTTCTCCCCCAGCTATGCGTGTTTACACATTGGCTGGTGGGAGGAGCAACTTCTCCGCACCATGCACAGGGTGTGAGTTAGTGAGAAGATCATCAAATACCTGCATTACATTGATGACATCTTCATTTTGTGGCAAGGGGAGGAGAAGGAAGCTTTGGCTTTTATTGAAGAAATTAACAATAACTCCCTAAACCTAAAATTTACCTCACATATTAGTGCTAAGCAGATTGAGTTTTTGGATTTGAGGATCTTTATTAACAATAATAGATTACAAACCACACTCTACAGAAAGCCCACCACAGGCAATACTACTCTACACGCCTCAAGTCTCCACCCCAAGAACAACATCAGCAGTATCCCTTTTGGAGAAATCTTACGGCTCAAAAGAATCTGTAGTTCCACTAGCGAATTTGAGAAATGTGTGAGGGAGTTACGAGGTCGGCTGAAAGCCAGAGGGTATTCTGACTCCATGTTTGATCAGGCACTGGCCAAAGCCAATTTAAGAACTAGGGCAAGTCTTTTTTCACCTGCCACATCCAGCAGCCATGTCATTGAATCTAATCCCACTGTGGACAATGAACAAAATGATTGTCTAAGATGTATCACTGCCTTCAGCAATCAGGAAACGAAGATCAGAAACATTATCAAAAGAAACTGGCCTATTGTTCTTACAGATAACATACTAGGCTTCATGTTACCCAACAAACCACTGGTCACTTTCCGTAGAGCTCGAAGTGTGGGGGCCGTTCTAGATCAGAGCAGCCCAGAATTGAAACAAAAAGCAACATGGCTGCAACCTGCAGCTGGGTTTTGCAAATTCTCAAACTGCAGAGCGTGCAAATTTGGGATAAACAAAACGCATATTGCACCACCTTCAGTCCCACCGAAATCCCTATCATTGGCAACCACACTTGTAAGACAGAATTCGCTGTGTATGTCTTGATGTGCATCTGTGGCTTTAATTACATAGGCAGTACCAAACTACAGGTGCACAGGATCTTACAACATCTTTGAGCTATTTGGCACGCCATTTTCTGAAAAAACACAACAAATATGTAGGCTGCCTGACTTACTATGTGGTGGGAGCAGTACCTAAACTACTTAGGGGAGGCAATAGGGAGCTCCGGTTGAGACAACTGGAGTCTAGCATGATCCTTAAGTTTGGTAGCAAATGGCCAAATGGCCTGAATGATACCGAGGACATGCACAATTTTCTGTAAATACATCTCTAATTTGGCTCCCTTATTTTAAACCCATAGTTGCCTCTTTCTACCTTGCAGCATGCTCCCATCTGAAAGTCTGTCTTGAAATTCTGTCTCATACTTCAAATCCGTGCCCTACACCCGCAGGCAGTCAGGTTCCCTGTTGCCTGTGGGGATGCTTTGTTTTAAGTAGGGCTCTCTTGCCTTGAAGCTTGATATTCTAGTTTTTAATGGATAGTCAGGTTCCCTGTTATCCATTGCCTTTTATATATCAGTTCCCCAGCCTCCCCACTTTAACATTTTTAATATCCTGTTTTTCCCCATTGATCCTTTTTAGCACTTTTTTATACACAGGGTGTTTTAATCACTTGTGAATATGATAAATTACCAAAAAGTATGAAATGTTTTAAATTGCTTTTTATTGACAAAATAAGGCTTTGTCCTAATTGTAATGATGGCAATATTTAATCATGAATATACAGGTTATTTTATCATACACTTCAGCACTTTATACCCTATCTTTGTTGCACTTTTTACACAGCTTTTTGAACTTCAGGCACCGACTTTATGTCACTGTTAGTAGCACTTCAATATATACCCGCCTTTCTATATTCCAGCGACAAACTCTTTTGTATTAACAAAACAACGTGCTTTTTTTCTGAATTATACAGAAATGTGTTGTCCCAATTTTCATCTAAGGATTTATCCATCTAAATTATATCTTGCTTTAATGGGAATTGTTCTTACTTTTGTATGTTATATGTGATCTATTTACGATCCAAAATGTGTATTTATACAAAGGTTACAATTACACAGTATGTTGTCTATTTCCATGGTCACATGATCAACCTAGAGGCTCGATGTAGGCGGGTCACTAGCATTATAAAATCCAAAAAGTAACATTCAGTCTCTGCATGTGAACAAGGGCTTGCTTAGCCCGAAATGCGTCCTGCTTTACCAACTGAAACTGAAATAAAGAAACCTGTAAACCGATCTGGTGGTCCGAGACCCTGCTTTGCTGATCCGAGGGGGATTGGAGGTTGCGTCTTGGAGATTTTCTGCAGATATATATATATATATATATATATATATATATATATATATATATATATATATATATATATATATATATATATATATATATATATATATCCTACTGGCGGTCGCCAGTAGGTAGTTATAGTTAGGACCTAGTTTCCATAGGAAATCCTCAACGTTCTATTTGGAATAACTTTGGCCCTGGTGGATGAGTCTTTGCGAATTTCTCAAAGAAGATGTCTCGGTCCCCTGCGCTCCTTCCCTGAAAGTTTGGGGGGATTGGTCAAGTGGGGGCTGAGATATAAGGGGGGTCCCAAAACGTGTTTTCTCCATGTTATTTTCCATAGGACCTTTAGACTCGGCTACAGGTCGAACGGCTGAATGGATTTATAAGAAATTTGCCAAAACTGTAGAGTCCTGTTCGCAGATTACGCTTTTTTTGGAATGGTGTAAATCCGTTCAGTAGTTGTTGAGAAAATTAAAGTTAAAGTCAATTATATATCTATAGGCGCGCGCACGTGCGCGCACCCAAGCGGCTGCGCGTGAGCGGAATTTTTTTTTGCTGCGTGACGTCTGTTAACGTTCGATTCGAAGGAAATCAGGAAGTTTTGTCCGCCATTTTGTCACTGCGAGTAAATATATTGTTCATTTCAAAGCGTTGAAACATGGAAAGGGGAGAAGGTAGAGATTGTCTTGCTGCGTAGGTTTTCTCGGGGTGTGTAGTAAGGCCCTTAAACGCGAAAAGATATATTTTTTTTCGGAAAAAAAATAACGGGGTGCGCGCACCCGGTCTCGCACACCTATTCACAAGAGTGTGAAAATGGAGATAAATCAGAAGTTTGAGTGCTTAGATATAAGGTGGCTCTGAAAAGAGCCCTTGTGTTAATTGAGTGTTTTCTGCATTTATAAGTAAGTACCGATGCAGAGCCTGATGTTGCAGAGGAAGATTCTGTTTCCCTCATTCGTGAAATGAACACCGTCTCTCCTATAGACGTCTTGCATGTGGTATCGCAAGTTGTTGTGGTAAATGGAACCCATGCTATAATCTCTGAGGAACGCAGAAACAGATTTATTTACATGTCTCCTTGCTTTCTCAAATTGTGCACAATGTTCATTGGACCAATTCCATTTCTGTCTTTGGCATATATTGGAATATACCAAGGCAGATCGAGGAAAAAGTGTGATCAATTGTCGAAAGGTGTCTTTTAGAAGCATTTCCAGACCCACCCCAGTGATTGTGCCTAGATCGTTCCCACCACAGTGCACAATTATAAGGTCTGGTTCTGGGAGATGCATAAAAGTTTTCACCAATGGAATCAATTGGTGACATTTCAATCCTCTTTTGGCAATCCATGTTATGTGTACATTTGGTAAGCGGAAGTTGCAAATTCGTCTGCTTACTGCATATTTTTCACTCCAGTGAATATAACTGTGTCCTATTAGCCAGACCTTCATTTTCAAGGGATTTGTAGTCGTCCTCCGATCGGTTCTCGAAGTGGAATGGTAGTTAGAAGTTGAAATTCTAAATAAAGAAAAAGGAAAAGGCTGGGTGTGGTTTAAAAAATAAAAATGATTGGTTGATTGTAACAAGTGGAGATTGAACAGTACGTTGCATGTTAATGTTTATGTTAAACGAAAAGTACTATTGGGTGTGAAAAAACAAGACATGTAACAGAGCTGTGTATTGGCAGGTGTTTCTGGAGGGAAAATAGTGTTCTTAGTTTGTTGTAGAACGTTAAGACATGAACTTTTGACCTGTGCCTTCAGCAAGGTGCAGAATGAGGTCTAACCATGGAAACAGCCGGAGATGGCAGTTGGTGATGGGTTCACTCTTTGGTGCCTCTGCATCTGACTCTGTTCTGTGGTGGCAGGCGGAGAACTGTTTGTTATTGTGGAGATGAAAGGGTGATAAGGAGAGAAATACGGCATAGCGTCTGGCCTGTAGAAGCATGGGAGCAGTGATTAACTCTGAGTGAAGCGGAACTGTGTCGGTGCTTGGTAACAGTAAAAAAAAAATGTTAACAGTGGTATAACTGTCTTTACGGTGCGCGACCTACCAAGAAAGAGTTCACGGGCCGTAATTGGCTTGCAGGTTCTAGTATCAGTAAGTGAGGTCGAGAAAAGAAAACATTCAGGAGTTTATTTATGAAGGCCTTGCGCCACCGGTGCGTCACTTTTTCACATTTTAAAAAATGAGGCACTGGCGGCTGAAGGTCTTTATAAATAAGGTCCTCAGTGTCTACAGTTAAGGTTATGTGGAACCCATGAATAGTTTTTCAATATGAAATCATTTCAGTTGAGATTATGGATTAAAAGAGAAACCGTGAATATTTGAAATGTTTATTTAGAAATGTACTGTTTTAAAGGCAAATCATTATGTAATATGAGTACAGAAATTGCAAAAAACACAGTAATTGGTATTGTCAGTAGTACATGGAATACAAACGCTATAGTTGAAGAAAAATGAATATAGTTGGAAAAAAAGATTGTACACTCTTATAAGGAAGTATATTATATTTTAATAAATGGAAGAAGGTCTCTGGCCTTTCAGTTTAGGAACGATATATGAAAATGCAAGTGGTTATACATCATTACTTTATGAATCAGCTGTCAAACAACACGAAATCATAATGTCCACTGTTAGTAAAGCCAATAGGTCTGTTCTTCAAAAGAAAATATGGAAAAGAACGTGAAGAATATAGAAAACCAAAAGGAAATGAGGACGTCAATGGCTTGTATAAGAGTTATTGAAGCATTGTTTAGGCAAAATAGGTAGCTTCTGCTTGTAACAGGAAATCAGTTTTATCATTTGAAAGTATGTCAGCTATCCAATGGAAAAGAGTAAAGCAGTACTGATGATCTGTTATAATCGGAGCCTCTTTTACCATCAGAGGGCAGCTCGGTGGGTTTTCGATGTAGCTCGCTGTTAGGAAAGAGTTAACCGTCCATTGTGTAGGCAAAGTATGCAGCAAGTGCCTCTAACATGAAATCACTGTTATCATCTGAAAACATGTCAGCCATTCAATTGAGAAGATGAAAGGAGCATTCATGATCTGTCATTATTGGAGCGTCTTTTACCATCATAGGGCAGCTCGGTGGGTTTTCGATGTAGCTCTCTGTTAGGAAATCTTGCGCCGCTGCGAATATATTCCAATGACCCAGAACTCCTTGTATCGCTGCAAAGGCCATAAACCCTCCGTTGTAACAAAGCTGTTCATGATCAAGTAACGGATTCATGAGGTGATTGTAATTCGGTTCAGGAGGTACCAAATTGCAGAGACATAAATCCAGGGCCCATGTGAAATCACAGCTCAGGCAATGAAATACAGGCTGCACACAGGTGAAATACGAATATCGAAATGATAATCGATATGAAGTATTCAAAGTTGAGAGTGGTAAGGTGCCGTAGTACAGAAGCATTCTCTGTCGAAATAGTTCTAAGTGGCCCGGCTCGTTTGCGAAGGCAGGAGGGACATCCATTTTGAATTTCCCAAGATGGTAAAGGAAACGGCGCAGCACTGCTGGTTGTATAGCAACTCCACAGAATTAGGTCGCCGGCTATGCAGTCGAGAGGAGCAGAATGACTTGATAAATTTTCTAGGAGTCTAGTCACTTATATATTGCTTAGTAGTTATCAAAAAAGTAGCTTTTCTTGAACTGGAGGATGCGTTAAAAAATAAGGGAGTGATTTGAGGGAGTTGTAAAGCAAGGTCAATTTTTTTTACATCAATGCTGTTTTCTGTGAATGTTAGCTTAGTGAAAGATATGTGTGTGAGCAGATGCAACGTTCAGTTTTAAATGTGACAATGGCGGTCTTGTTCATGTCTTCCGATTCAAGGTCGGTATTCGCTGCCAAATACAAAGATCAAGAAACGCATGCGTGGGGTACATAGTCTGCATTCTTAAAGGAAAGCAAATGAAGGGTTATTTTTACCGCGTTAGCATTGTCGTTTAAAAAGTTACAGTGATTTCCATTATATGTTAAGAAAGTGTCACTGATGAAGACTGAAAATAAATCCTTATAAATAATAGGGACTGGTGTATTTTAGAAAAGGTGTGTAACATTACATGAATTGTGAAAAACAAATAATGTAATTGAAAGTGTATGGTTTGAAAATGAAAAGTAGAGGTTTATAGTTCACGTTTTGAAAGCAGTTCTAGAGGGCCAGATGAAAGTGTATGGTTTGAAAATGAAAAGTAGAGGTTTATAGTTCACGTTTTGAAAGCAGTTCTAGAGGGTCAGATGCATGATAGATTTATAAAAAATAGAACATGTTTTTAAATAGTATTATGGAAAAAATATGTGCCTTTATGTACTATTTACATTATCTGCCTGTTGCGTATTCTTTGAGTTTTAGTAATCCTGTGTCTTATAAGTTTTCCAGGGGCGGTTTGAGGTTCATGATGGGTTTGGGCAGGGAGGGTAGGTTGGGAGTTTGTAATAGGGGGTCCGGGTGGGGTGGAGTGCGGAGTTTAGTGAAGAGTGAGGGGGGCGGGGAGTTAGGGTGTTTGGTAATGGAGCAGAGTCAGAGGACGCCACATTTGTGTTATGGGGTGCCACGAAAATATGTATTTATTCTCAGAGGTTTATTATATTAGGGATATATATCAACATGGTGGCTCTTGTCGTTTTGTGGTTCTGTGCATGTTTATAATGCTGGCCCTGTAGTTTTTGTTTATGGACCTTATTACGACACACAGGGGAGCCACGTTGCACAGTTGGAGATCAGAGACTTAGGAAATAAAACTTTATAATTGTAAGGGCTCTAAGCGATACAAATCGCCCGTTCTCGGTGTAAAAAATATCACCGCTATTGGTGGTATTTTCTACGGTGTTAGTGCTCGAAGGAGAATAGTAACATATATGTGAAAGCAAATTGTGTAACAGGCTCAGCATTTCACATTATCGCGTGAAAACAAAAGTTGCTTTTACATAGCAATAAGTCTCTTATAATTAAGGGACGGAGTGTATATAGTGCTATTTAGTACTCTGCTATGTGATTGATGTCGAATATTTCATAAGAGGAGGCTTTAAAAGTTTTTTGATAAACTGGTTTTCTAGGGAAGTGGGTGGAGTGTTCCGTGTAAATTGCAGAATAGAAACTAGTAAGAACCAATTGGAAGTGTTGTTTTAAAGTCACATGACTGCACATGCGTGTCTCAAAGCCTGTACGCGATATGTGGGTGCGCGCACCCAGTCGCGCACTAAATGAAAGCGGCGAAAAAACATCTCATAATATGCTCTTGGAGCTCGTTTTGGTAGAAAGAGTTAGTTCTGAAAAGAACTTTTTTTTTTTTTGGAAACAAGTGTTATGATGCTTTTGATTTCTTAAAGTTGCTACGACATTTTTCAGTATGTTATACTATCCAAATAAAGTGAAGAAATTTAACTTTTCTTGGAGCATTTATGACTCTCAATTTTGTGTTTAATTAGAGTAAAGCTTTGCTCTGCGTATACAAGAAGTTTTCCACAGTTGTTGCATTTCATGTGCACGTTCGCCAGACATGGTTTCAAGGCCATTTCAGCACTCGATGGAGATACAGGTCGTCCACCGGAAGATGTGCTGATTACTTCTGATGGTAATAGCGTGGCCTCCGTTTTTCTTGTCAAAGGTGGTCGCTCATTTCCTTCAGATTCGGAAGATGAATGCGGAACGGTAGCCATTGCAGCGAAGTCTTCAGGAAGATGTTCGACGTTGTTTTCTCTTGAGAGTAGAAAAGAAAGTGATGGAAGTGGGTGGAGTGTTGCGTGTAAATTCCAGAATAGAAACTACCAAGAACCAATTAGAAGTGTTGTTTTGAAGTCACATGACTTCACATGCAAGTGTCAGGTCCTGTACGCAATAGGAGGGTGCGCGCACCCGGTCTCGCACTAAAATAAAGCGGCGAAAAAACATCTCATAATATGCTCTTGGAGCATGTTTTGGTGGAAAGAGTTAGTTCTGAAAAGAACTTTTTTTTTTTTTTTTTTTTTTGGAAACAAGTGTTATGATGCTTTTGATTTCTTAAAGTTGCTACGACATTTTTCAGTATGTCATACTATCCAAATAAAGTGAAGAAATTTAACTTTTCTTGGAGCATTTATGACTCTCAATTTTGTGTTTAATTAGAGTATAGCTTTGCTCTCCGTATACAAGAAGTTTTCCACAGTTCGTGCATTCCATGTGCACGTTCGCAAGATATGGTCTCAAGTCCATTTCAGCACTCGATGGAGATACAGGTCGTCCTGCAGAAGATGTGCTGGTCACTTCTGATGGTAATAGCGTGGCCTCCGTTTTTCTTGTCAAAGGTGGTCGCTCATTTCCTTCAGATTCGGAAGATGAATGCGGAACGGTAGCCATTGCAGCGAAGTCTTCGGGAAGATGTTCGACGTTGTTCTCTCTTGAGAGTAGAAAAGAAAGTGATGGAAGTGGGTGGAGTGCTGCGTGTAAATTCCAGAATAGAAACTACCAAGAACCAATTAGAAGTGTTGTTTTGAAGTCACATGACTTCACATGCAAGTGTCAGGTCCTGTACGCGATAGGAGGGTTCGCGCACCCGGTCTCGCACTAAAATAAAGCGGCGAAAAAACATCTCATAATATGCTCTTGGAGCACGTTTTGGTAGAAAGAGTTAGTTCTGAAAAGAACTTTTTTTTTTTTTTTTTTTGGAAAGAAGTGTTATGATGCTTTCGATTTCTTAAAGTTGCTACTACATTTTTCAGTATGTAATACTATGAAAATGAAGTTAAGAAATTTATTTTTTCTTGGGGCATTTGTGACTTTCAATTTTGAGTTTAATAAGAACGAGGCTCTGCTCTCCATACAAAAGAATTTCTCCACACTCGTTGCATTTCATATGCACCTTCGCAAGATATGGTCTCAAGTTCATTTCACCACTCGATGGAGATACAGGTCGTCCACCAGAAGATGTGCTGGCCACCTCTGATGGTAATAGCGTGGCCAGGGCTCTTGTCGATGCTTTTGCATAATGCTCAGGGTGCCTTTGTTTAACATGCCGCTGCATGGTGTGTATAGAAATGGAATATTTTTTATTTGGATTTCCCCTTGAGAGCTCCGAATTGCATATCGTGCAGGTTACTTTTGGTGCATTCACTTTCTTTTGATCTTCAGGATAAGTAAAAAATTGCCAAATGAAAGATTCCTTTTTTCTTCTTAACGGTGGTCGCTCATTTCCTTCAGATTCGGAAGATGAATGCGGAAGGGCAGCCATTTCAGCAAAGTTTTCCGGAAGATGCTCGACGTTGTTGTCTCTTCAGAGTAGAACAGATTGTGAGGAAAGTGGGTGGAGTGCTTCGTGTAAATTCCAGAACAGAAACTACTAAGAACCAATTGCAAGTGTTGTTTTCAAGTCACATGACTTTACATGCGCTTCTTAGGACGTGTAGGCGGTGACACTATCTAGTTACGAACGTGATTTCATACTTAGGAACTAGCATTCAAAAAACCTAAGAAATTCACTGAAAAAACCATAGGTTTTACACACGTTATAGTTAGGAAGTAGCATTTAAAAAACCTATGAAATTCACTGAAAAAACCATAGGTTTGACACCTGTTATAGTTAGCTGGAAATTTTACTGATATAAAACCAATGAAATTCCACGTTATAGTTAGTTGGACTCACTATAACTTGCGCGTGTAATGCACTGCTGATGACATTACATATTACATCACTCATGACATGGTCAGTGACATCACTTATGAGACCATCCAGTGAATGTGTGTCTTTCTAAAAAATAAATATGTTTTATATATGTATATGTAAAGGTGGAGGGAAGAATAAATGTTTAAATTATTGTCTTAATGAATGTTTTTTTAAAAAGAAATGATTGGATAACTGGCTTATTAAGTGTATCTTAGTGAATACATATATTAGCGAGTAATGTTTAAATATTTCAATATATGTATCAGTGTTTCACTTTGTGAATAAGTGGCTGCATGGGTTGATGAGTACCTACATGTGTGTGTATATGGGTTATTAGATGTTTTTTTAGTATCAGTATGAGTGTCTCTATGGTTTGGTGGGGGTGTTACTTATGATATAGATCCATCAATGACTGACTCACTGTTTCTATGTTTTTTGAAGACAACATATGTGAAGGACTGTATGGGTGGATGAGTGTGTATATGTTTGTGTTAGTAAGTAAATGACTGTCTTACTATTGTGTTTATCAGTAACTACATATGTTTTAATCTAGTATATGTGATTATTGATGTATATAAGTGAGTATATGTGAGAGTGAGAGATTGAAAGAGTTCCTGTTTAAATAAGTATGTGTTTCTATAAGTGATTGTTTAAGAGAGTAAGTATGTATAAGTTTCCTTAGAAGTAACGTGGTAGTGTGTGTATAGTTGTATATGCAAATAAATGGATGTTCAATAGTTTATTTGCATGTGTGAGTATGTGTGTGAGTAACTTTTGGATGACTGTCGGTGTGTAACAGGATGTATAGGTGTATCACTACATATGATGAGTGAGTATATGTATAAGTGACTATATAGAACTGTTGGTGAATGACAGAATGTGTATATAGATGGTGGAATTACTGAATTGGTTGTTGTAACTGGTATGGGTATCTCCATTTTTTGGAAAATGTTAATTTCTATTTTCCAATATGTGTTTTAAGGGTTACATTACACTTAAAGGAGGTCTGTCATCAGTGATGTCATGAGTGATGTCACTGACTATGTCATGAGTGATGTAATATGTAATGTCATCAGCAGTGCATTACACGCGCAAGTTATAGTGAGTCCAACTAACTATAACGTGGAATTTCATTGGTTTTATATCAGTAAAATTTCCAGCTAACTATAACTGGTGTCAAACCTATGGTTTTTTCAGTGAATTTCATAGGTTTTTTAAATGCTACTTCCTAACTATAACGTGTGTAAAACCTATGGTTTTTTCAGTGAATATATATATATATATATATATATATATATCATCCCACAATTCTAGTCTTCTGTACCAGAAAAAACGGCCAGCACTCGGGTGAGGTGTTATTCTTTTTTATTTTGTTTTCGAACCCCCTACACCCCCGACAGACGCGTTTCGCTCAAGGCTTCGTCAGTGTCGTTTGTGAACAGACATTTTCGCCATTTTAAACAGTCCGCCTTTGCTGTTAATGGACATAGAAGATGGTACATGGTTTATCTACATGGCGGCCATTACTGAGTGTGCATTTGCTCATTTTTCTCTTACTGTTCCAAAATGGCGACAAATAAAGTGCACCGTGCAAATAGAAAAAGTGTGTTCGACAGTTGACTGTGGTAATTATTAAGACTACCATATATACATTATTCATATAGAATGCTTGATACCATTGAACTTCGTTATTTACACTTTTGTGAAAAATATTTACAGTGGTTATGTAGGGGTGTATCCCCAATCTCATTTTCATCATGAATAAGTGCAGAACCGATATTTACAAAAAAATCATTATCGCTTTTGTCCCATATTTACAAGTCTTTCATTATTCCTAAGTTCAACAATACTTATGTTACTCCTGTATAATGGCTCTTGTATGGGTATCAAGTGCTGTTGGGCAAAGCTAATTGTTCCCTTATGCAGCCCTGTATGGGCTATCGGTTTACCACACTCATCCTTCTCGTTCTCATGTTCTTGGTACCATTCTACATTTAATGTTTCTCTCAACATGTGCTAAAGTCTAGGCATTCAACAAATTCAATAGACTCGATTTTTGGTCTTTCCTGTTAAGGTAGTTGGGTGTTCCACCCCATGTACCCGTACTCTTGCTGGAATATTCTATCAGGTTTCTGTCACAGGTGCACCCACATCTCGGCATCGTTATTGAGACCCCAAGGTGTCATCGTCTTAAGGTCTAGGATGTACTTAGATTCCATTATTCTGAGGGCCTTCTCCCTGTTCCCCCCTCTTTCAGATTTCGGAACCTGATCTATACAATAGTACATCAGAAGGTCTCTATTGCTTTGGTGTTGTTCCGCAAAGTGCCGGGCTATTGGATAGTTTTTATCTTTGTTCACAATAGCCCTCATGTGTTCCAGGACCCTCATCTTTGCCGGTTTTATGGTGCTTCCTATGTACCGTTTTTCACACGGACACACCAAACAGTAGACCGTGTATTCTGAGTTACAATTTAGGTGTTTCAAGATCTTTCTGTTCGGTCTGTCTTCCCCTGATCTACATGGGTACTCCTTCACCTTTTTACTGAACTTGCATGCCTTGCAACGCAAACAGGGATAAAAGCCCACCACTTGGCTCACCGGTTTAGTTGTTTTCTCAGGGGAGTAGTGGCTGTTAACCAAATAGTCCGACAGGGACTGGCACTTTCTGTAGGTTACTAATGGTTTGTCTTGTAACGCCTGTTTTAAGATGTTATCGGTCTGCAGAATGTGCCAGTTTCTCCTGAAAGACTGGACCAATTCTCCCGACTTATTATTATAAGTCGTGATCATATATATATATATATATATATATATATATATATATATATATATATATATATATATATATATATATATATATATATATATATATATGACACGTGTCTCCCAAGAAAGAAACGAGCAGGAACCCAGGGGAAAGGTTGGAGGGACTTTATTATTCAAAGCATGCAGTCCAATGGCGGCGAATGCATTTCGGGCATTCCCTTCTTCAGCGCCCAACACCAGACTCGTGCACCATCGCCAGGATCTTTCCTGCTGCCTTGACAGTGTATCACATGGGTGCTGCTCCTCCCCCTTTTGGCAATCGTGCTCACCTGCTGCAGTCCACCTTGATCCTGGGACTGCAACACCCACGGCAGTGTGGCCGCAATGAAGGTCGGTGAAAATTGCGAGGATGGGTTGATTGTCCTCTATGGCGGCACCCCTGTAGGTTGCAGGCTCGATGTGTCACTCCTCTTTCTCCAAACAACAAGACCCTCCTCGAGTCCCCATAGCCGCCACAGCCTCTAGCGTCAGGAGTCAGTGTGCAGGGGCACGACGCTAATAGCAATCAGCCCAAGGGAGGTAGAATACCTCGGCTGCTTCCTTTATCCTTGGGCCAGGGCGGGTACCAGAGAGTGCTCGTAACCGAACCACCAGAGAAGCCGTGAGGCATGCCAGTTGCAATCTGGACCCAGGAACGTGGCGGGGGTATCCTGTAGTGCGCTATATATGCGCCAAGGTGTATTGAGGAATGAGTGGGTTTATAAGTCTCTGAATGGATGATTTAGTAGGTGGAAGACTGATTGTATAAGTGACTGAATAAGCGTACCTTACTGAATGCATGGGTTAGTGAGAAAACTGTGTTAATGTCTGTAGCAGTCTGTCAGTTGGAGTATAAGTGACTGCATGAGTTGGTGAGTAGTTACATGACTGTCTATTTGGGTTACTGATGATTTATTTATTTATTTATTTATTACATTTGTATAGCGCATTATCACCGATTGGTCTCCAAGCGCTTGTACTTGAGAAACTAATCCTTTCGGAGAGCGGACAGCCAAGTTATATCACACCCCACGCTTCTCGAAAGAGCACTGTTTTTAATGATCGCCTAAAGGGCATTGAATTTGGTTCCTTCCTGAGACTTGATGGTAGCTTACCCGGATTGGTTGTCTGAGTGGGTGTGTGAAAAGCAGCAACTCTCCTAAGACTACCAATGCAGCCCGGCACAAGACACCTCTTATTCACTCACGATTATCTATCATAATAACAAGGCAGGCGCTAGCAACTGGAAGGCAAGAAACAGGTTTATTACTACAGAGGAGAACACATCATCTCGGACACCGGAATGTATTCGGGAGGTGCTCTAACTGCATCTCTGTGGCTCGTTCTTTTATACACATTTGCATCATTTTATTGGTAGGTTAAACATCCTCGGAATTCCCACCCCAAGCCCCCAGATCAAACAGATGATCGCTATCTTGCAGCTGGACATTCTGACAGGATCTAAAAACATGTGGGATTGGTCAGAGCTAAGGGTTCGCGCTATTGATTAAATCAGGCCTCTTTGTCAGTGCAACTAGTCCTGCCATGTGTGGGCAATAAACTATGTCCGCAAAGGTCGGTTAGTGGCTGGGACCGAATTGAGCAGCCAGGTGTGGTGAGGGAAGTTATCAGAAGGGCTTGCCCATGTACGGAGGATGAAAGGACGAACGGGTTTAGGACGGAAAGTGACTCCGAGCTTTGTCATAATGATAAGGTTTTACAACCCCAGGACGTTTGTTCATGCTTAGTCAGAGCGCTGGGGGATGATAGTGAGGTCAGGGTGAAACATAAGTGACCAGTAGAGTAGAATATGGCCGCGATGTCTAAGGTGGTTGCTGCTTACGCGTCCGCAGAGGCTCTCGCTAAGCAAGATGGTGCCGGCAATGTTCATGTTTGTCGTTTTACAATTTCACAGGTAGGGGTGGGTGACTGTGCATAGATATGTGAGTGGGTTATTCACTGGGTGTATGGGTTCAAGAGTGCATCTGTGAAGTGTTGTATGTGTAGGTGAGTGTGTGTATGGGTGTGTTTGTGAGTGAACGGATGTCTCAGTGGTATATGTGTGAGTAACTACATATGTGAAAAGCAGTATATGTGAGTGTTGGAGTATATAAATGACTATATGTGAGAGTGAGTGATTGTGAGAGCGACTGTATGGATGAGTGTGTGCTTATATCAGTGATTGTATAAGAGAGAAAGTATGTGTTAGTATTTGTCTAATTAAGTGAGGTACTATGTGTATAACTGTATAGGTGAGTAAATGTATGTGATTGATTCTTTGCATGATTGAGTAGGTGTGCGAGTAAGTCTATGGATGAGTGGCGGTGTGTGAGTGTATGTTTAGGTGTATGAGTTCATATGATAGTGCTGTATTGATGAGTGAATGCATGTATGAGTTACTGTATGGGTGAATAAGTGGATGTGTGTGTGTGTTGACCTAGGAATCTCTGAGCGGGTATGTACTAACTGTTATTGGTTTGTCTATGGTTTCAATATTGTAGTCTGTATTTTAGAGTGGATGTATAAAAGGTTTTATTAGGGTGTGAGGAGGTGCATCAGATTATCACAAGGATGATGTCATAAGTGATGTCATCAATGATGTAATTTGAGATATCATAAGTGATGTCACTGACCATGGAATGAGTGATGTAATATGTGACGTCATCAGCAGCGCATTGCGGGGGTGCAAGTTATAGTCAGCTCTACTAACTATAACGGCCAAATTTCTCTGGTTTTGTACGAGTGAAATGTCCAACTACCTATAACGACCGTGAAAGCTGTGTTTCTTTCAGTGAATTTCTCAGGCTTTTTAAATGCTAATTACTAACTATAACGTCCCTGAAACCTATGGTTTTTTCAGTGAATCTATTTATATTTATATACACAAACCTATACATATGCAAATACACGTACGCACACATGCACAAACATTTTACTGGGGCATAGCCTATTTTCTTATTTTTTGTGCTTTCAACCTCTTTCCAGTAAGTGGTGAAAATGGGTGTGAGAGCAGTAATGGAGCTGCACATTTCCGAAAAGTAGACAAAAATCTGAATTCAGGAAGGGGTTATTTATGTAGATCCTTCAAGGATTTTCCATAGAAACTAACAGTTGAAATAAAAAATTAGCTTGAGCTGGAAAAAACAGCCATTTGTGTCAACATTTTCACCTGCAAATTCTTCTACGTATGGCAGATTTTTAAAAGCAATCTACCGTTACGTCCGCTAGACCCTTCTGGTGGTGTTTTGCATCAATTGGTCTTGTAGGTTCAACAAGAACCAGAGGTACTCAAAGGCAATATCTGAGGTGTGGCTTGCAATATTTTTCCTTGTGTACCCGGTATTTAGCAATTCATTTGGTAAATATAAAGTACCAAGGTAACATGTATATTACCAAAATGGGTATAAAATACAGAATTCATAAGCAGTGGTTATTTGCACATCTCCAAAATTGTGGGTACCCATACCAGCATGTGAATTAGAGGACATTTTTGAAAACGACTTCTTTTTACACATTGTCTTACATTTGGAAGGCAAAAATTCAAAGAAAGTCAAATAATAATGGTACCTCTCTTGTTTTGGTAGGCCTAGGGCCCGTGACAGGAAACAGCCTAAAACGCAATGTGGACATTACATTGTTCCAGTGAATAAAGGCTTCATCCTCCAAACTATCAAACCTACACATTTTTTAAAACTAGACATCCAGGGGGAATCCAGAATGGGGTGACTTGGGTAGCTCTCACCAGGTTCTGTTACCCACAAACCCTTGCAAACTCAAACTTGGTAAAACAAACTAATTTCTTCACATTTCTGTGATGGAAAATTCTGGAATCTGTGGGAAGCCAAAAACCTTCCAACCACCCAGCATTCCCCGAAATCTCCGGATACAAATGGTACCTCACTTGTGTTGGTAGGCCTAGGGCCTGAGGCAGGAAACGCAACATAGACACATCACCTTTTTTGAGTGAAAGCTAACCCTTTTTTCACAATGCGCTGAGCTGTGGATTTTGGATCCTAGCTCTGCCAGCACCTAAGGACCAAAAACATGGGTGCTCCTCTTGCAAATCCAGGTTGTTTTGCGATAGATCATTTTGAAGTCTACACAATATGTTTTGAGCCCATTCCTGTCACAGGTACATGGCCCACCCACACAAGTGAGGTATCATTTTTATTGGTAGACATGAGGGAATGCTGGGTGGTAGGAAATTTGTGTCAGATCGGTGATCCCACAATTTTCCCACACAGAAATGTGAGAAAAATTTGATTTTTCCAGATAAGTTTGAGATTTGCAGGGGATTCTGGGTAGGAAAACGTTGGGAGATCCACACGAGTCACACCTCCCTGGACTCCCCATGGTGTCTAGTTTTCAGAAATATGTGGATTTGGTAGGTTTCCCTAGATGGCAGCCAGGCCCCTGGGACCAAAAACGCAGGTGCTCCCCCTGCCAAACAAGCTTGTTTTGTGATACATAATATTGATGACTTCACAATATGTTTTGAGCCCATCCTTGCTGCAGGTACTTGAACCACCCACACAAGTGAGGAACCATTTTTATTGGGAGACCTGAGGGAATGCTAGGTGGTCGGAAATTTGTATCTGTCAGGTGATCCCACATTTTTCTCTCACAGAAATGTGAGTGAAATGTAATTATTTTAGATAAATTGGAGGTTTTTTTCAGGGGATTCCAGGTAGGAAATATGTTGAGGGATCCATGCACGCCACACCTTCCTGGATTCACCCAGGTGTCTAGTTTTCAGAACTGTCTGGGTTTGGTAGTATTCCTTGAATAGCCGCTGAGCCTGGGACCAAAAATGCAGGTGGGGAGAAAGTCTGTCCCATTTGTGTTTGGTGGTGGGAGCATTGGCATGTTCATTCTCGGCAGCCCCCAATCCAACCTATATAAAAAAATCCCTGTTGTCTAGTGGGCTTTCTTCCCCCAGGGGGCATCTGCTTCAAGGGTCCAGAAATACTGTGTCATTTCTATGGGGGTTGGGAGCATAGGCATGCTCATTTTGGGCAGCTCCACCCCTAAATTTACATTAAAAAAAACCTGATGATTTTGACCGTGGCTAAGTCTCCGCCACCGGCCAGAATCTCCACCTTCGGGCCAGAATTTCCATCTCCGGGCTGGGCTCTCCATCTCCAGGCCAGAATATCCACCTCCGGCCCGGAATCTCCGCCACCGAGCCGGAATCTCTGGCCCAAGTGCGGAGGTAAAGTTAGTAGTCGTAAATCCATTATGTGAATACCAAAAGTAGTAAGTGCATTCCTTGAATACCAAAAGTAGTAAGTATGTTCTGTGGATACCAAAAGTAGTACATTTAGGATTTTGTCTTAAATTAGTTCTGTGAATCGGGCCCATGGTCTCTAACTTGTAGACTTTTATGGTCAGAGTGTAGAGAGATGGACCCTGGCGTAAATTTGAAGCTAGACCGTCCAGGTGTGCTGAGGAGCAAGATATGGTGTAAGTGCAGATACATATGTGTTGGCTATATGTAGGGATCAGGGGTGGGTGTTTTGCTGTCAGAACCGCCAAGAAATGAACATTATCATAAATAAAGAAAACAATTCAAAACAATACCACAAAAACCCACCCCAGCCTACTCCAGCCACAGAACTTGGTTGATAAACTCATTACCACCCACCACCCCATTCACTTCCCCAACACAATGCTTCTATATGGGACCCATCCTGGATGGTTTAGAAGAGCAGAGTGAACTTCCCGCTTAACTAAGGTTGGGTTGCTGAAATGGTCGGTACTACCCATGTAGTTGTCCATTGATCCATGTATGTTGTTACATCTGTGCTTGTGGCGACATATAAAGTGTCAGTAGCACCAGCCGACTTGATGCTACTGCTGAAGGGGTGTATAAATGAGCTCAGTGACAGTGCTATCAGTTATTTTCTTCCATGTGTGTTTCCTCCCATTCCTGTGGGGACCCTGGGGGTGATATTGTTGAACTGCTTCTGGCGAATTTGGCAGCCTTCACATCAGTAAAATGGTGTGCTCTTCCTTCTTGCATGATTAACAATTTGGCATGATAGAGGAGAGCAAACTTGATCTCTGCTTTTTGGAGAGGTTTTTTAGCGGACAAGAATTCTATATGTGCGGCTTGTGCTGCAATTGTAAAGTCTGGGTAAAATGAGATAACGTCGCCTTGAGATTGTGTTTTGACGAAGTCTGTGAAACGATATCCCTATTTTTGTAGTTTAAATGGTGCACAATTATGGGATGGGCAGACGTCCCCTGTGGTTTCCTCGGCGTGAGGGAACGATCAACGTGTTCGACTATGAAGACTGAGGATAAAGCTTCCCCGAACAGGGCTTTTAACAGTGTTGTAACATAGTCCTTCATGTTGTCAATGGCTGTAGATTCCCGTACGCAATATTGCGCAGGTTGTTGCACCTCAATAGCACCTCTAAGTCCTTGTTTTTGGACTTCATTAGATAAAGAACATTATCCATTCTAAGGAGGGGCTCACTCGTCATAGCATGGGTGTCATCCAAGTCTACAAGTTGAGCTTCCAGGTGGTCCAGACAGACATCATGCTTATTTCAAAAACCTTTATTGAGGGCAAAAAGTTGAAGGAACACATCATGATGCCGCCATCCCTAAACGGGTCGGCAGCGCAAGGTAATAGCAAGCAGAACAGTATGGATGTGTAAATTATACACAGCAAGTCGCCTACAACCACTTTGGGCCGGCCGTGTCATTTAGGACATACGATACAGGTAGTTATCGACTTCGTGTTCCCCCAGTACTAGGCCAGCAACCATATGAAACAGGAAATAGCAACTAGTATTTGTGAGGAAAAAAAACCGCCCCCTTCCCCGGTCCACCACTGACATTGTCAGATTGTTGTGGAGGGAAGGCGGGCCAGCAGTGAATACTACTTCCCCTTACTTCAGTGTGCAGGTTAGCAGGCTAGTTGATCTGCCCACCAGGAGTACAAGAGCTGAGCACTCCCACGCACTGACAGACTCGACATTTCAGGTAACGGAGACCGAATTGTCACATCGCTGGAGCGAGTGGAAAAGGGCCCCCATAGATTGATTTTAAATCCATTTCTGCCCACAAGACCTTTGCGCACTATCACGCTTCTCAAACCAGCAAAAGATTGCTTTAAATATTTGTGAGAAGTTGGCCTGATATATGATGTCTCCAATTCTGGGGGCACCTTGCATCAGTCCCTTATGGTGTCTGGTTGTAAGTCAACCTTATAGACAAGCTATCCTAAGGGTAGCATGGACTAAGCAGCCTTAAAGGCTTAACTCACGAGGTTGTGTTAAGCAAGCTGTTTTACCAATCACAATCCTGTAATATCAAATGAAAGGACACCACACAAGTAATATATTATAAAAATATTTGTATTTATTACTAGAATAATCCTCTATACTCTTTATGAGTCTAGAAGCACAAGCGTTTAAACAAAAGCACAGTTAAACATATAAAAGTTGCACAATTATGGATGAGGCCCAGGGGCCACTCAAACCATATATCAAAAAAGTGGTATAAGTATCACTAGTTGAACAGTGGTCAGGACTAGGGCCTGGGGAATCGCTGGGAGCAACCGGGACTAGCAATGCTTAGGTTGGGAAAAGCCCGCGGGATTCGGGTGCAGCGCTTAAAGCACACACATGCACCAATGCAAAGTCAATGGTGCGTAAAAGTTATCAAGTTACTGTTTTAAGAGTCTTCCGACTGACGTAGAAGGACAAAACTTTAGACATAGACACTAGAGGGGGATACCAGTACAGGAGCACCGGCGTTCATGAGTTACCTCACCCACAGGAAGCGGGTGCACAGGGCAAAGTAGTGTCGGCTTTCGTCGCGTAGATCTATGGAGCCTGGAGATGAAGATGCTGCAGGCGGCCAGAAGAGAAGTGTCCGGTGCGATCCAAGGGTGGATCAAAGATGTTGATGACCTGAAAGCAGAGGAGACAGAGTCTGGGTCACTCAGCAGTTTGCAGGGTGGAACCAGGAAGGAACCAGGCAATGTCGGGCGCAATCAGGTCGATGTCGTGAAGCTTGTCTCCGCTGCCACGTGGACTCTGGGGCGCTGAGAAAGTCCAGGAGTGGATCACGGGCTGTCCCACAAAGGTTCTCGCTGTCGGTCGTGTCGGCTTCCAGATCAGAGCAAACAACCCTTGGCAAGCGCAACCCACGTAGGATTCGAAGATCGCTTCTTACTCGGACCAGGAGGGTCAGAGCGGGTGCTCCTTTTCAGGGGAGCGAGGGCAAGTCTGGAGCAACCAGACTCACAAGTTAGATTCAAAGGTTTGTCGGTACTGGGGCCGCTAGCCAACGGGCAAGTGACCGGACCAATGCGTTGAGCCAAAAGATGCAGAAGGGCCCCACGCAGCACTCGGTGAGTGTAGAGGGGTGAGCTTCAGTGCAAGAGTGGCTCAGGGCTGGGGCTTCTCAAACCCTAATGCACAGCTACGAGGATGCCTCGGGAGCTGCACGGTCAGCGCCTCATGGTATTTCCAAGATGGCCGGCCCCATGCTTCAGGTCACCTCCACGGGTCTCAGCTCTGCAGGGACTGTGGATCGGGCTGTTAGAAGGCAGGCACGCTGGGTCTTGTCGATCTCTGTTGCTCAAGTTCTGGCGGGAACTGCAACAAAGCAAATGTTGAGGTGCTGGATGGTGCCTGTTTGCACAGGGCGGTCACTCCTTGACCACAAGGGAGATTCTTCAGTCTTCTACGTCGAGTAGGATGTCGAAGGGTCCAGAGTTTTGTTTCATAAGTTTCAGTCAGGATAATCTGAGTGCGTTGGCACTGCTCCCATTCTTAAACCAATCTAGTGGGCTGGATCACCTGGAAGGTCCCTCCTATCAGTGGGACCCAGGAAGGGGGTGGTTACACCCCTTTCCCTTTGTCCAGGGTCACGCTGGGAGTGTGCCCCAGAACCGGTTTGACCGGATTATGCAAGGGGAAGCCTTGTGCGCCCCAGGCACTGTCTAGTTTCTTTCAGGCCTCCCTGCCCCAATACACTATCTCCTGTCTGGAGTGGTGTAGCACCTCCCCGCGATAGGAAACCCTTTGTCCAGGCCTCCTATGCCAAGTTTCGGTCAGCAGCAGGAGGTCAGACTTGTGTCGGTGGCAGCAGCATCCATTTTGTGATGCTGAGGCTCTGGTTGGGATTAACCGCGTTTCAGCAAAGTAACATGTCTTCTCCCTCTAGAAGGGTGGGATGCTATCCCCATCGACAGGACTGTCGAGGGGATAGTATTCCAAATCGTATGACACCTTACACGACATGTTTTGATAAAGCCAAACCAAAGTTAGCACATAACCGCGATGGATTATAATGCACTTAAGAGTATATGGTATGGCATTATCCCGGAACAGCTAAGGGAGTTGTTCCCGACAGCTGCAGACAGGCTCAGCTCATGCTAGAGCACCATCTCACGTAAAACCAAGCACTCTGCCTCCAGGATTGATAAGGCCTGCCATAGGAGTGACTTATAGGTTTATATGTGTCCAGATATAGGTTTAGATATAGGTATACTATATCTATGCAAGGGGTGATTACACCACCTTGCCCCAGCTAGCTGAGTGATCAGCCAGTTGTGTCAATTTAAGAACCAGCCAGGGGTGGCAAAAGCTATGCTGCAGCCCCTGGTAGGCCTTGGATGCACCTATGCCCTTGGCACCTATAGTGCACTGTATAGGGGATGACAAGGTGTCCCGTACCAAATTGGTTATGCACCTAGGGTGCATGGAGTCCATTTTAAGGAGAGAGCAGATAGCCTGGGGCCCTTATTAGCAGGGAACCAGGCCAACTAAGTCGAAAACCAGCTAAACAAAAGGCAAAAAATCTGGGGTAACCATAGTCAGGTATCCACCTTCCTACACAACCCCCTCCCCCAAACGAAAGGAGATAAGGCTATCCTTGACCAGGTAAGCCCATATTGCCTGAGTGGCCATATAAGGAAGTACCTGCACTAGCATGGTTACCCCCTGTCTCATGGTCCACTAAGCAATCCCTCACCCTTGGGGTATTAGAGGGTCTCCACCATAGGGAATCACTACCTTGGGTGTGTTTTTTCACAGTAAAAGGCTGGTGTTGATATGGAGTACTGAAGTGAGGCTCCACTAATTTAGGGCTCAGCTTCCTCCAATTATCTTCCACCATGTGTGCCTTTCTTTCATCAACTGAGTTGCACTGTGCTCTCAGGGTCAACCTCTGGCTACCCAAAGCTGGAGGCTGGGTCCCTTTTGTTGGCTTACTGGAGGGACAGTTCAGGTTTGGGCCCTTTGGGTCCAAGGTTTGGCTGTGCCCAAAAGAATCCATATGTGGGAGGTCCCTAACTAATTTTAAGGGGGATCCCTCAGGAGTTTTTAAAGTTTTCACCTGGCTAGGGCTGCTAGCTTCGGTGCCCCTAATCTGCTGATGGGGGTGCTATATTTGACAGGGGGGCATTTGGGGCTCACTGTCCTTCTTGTCCTCTGCAGCCCTGGGCTGACTAAGGCAAGGTAGAGAGGGGCAGGTTACCTGCTCCAGACTGGGTCCCACCTGAGAAGGGTCCACTGCCATCAGAGGCTCTGTCAGGCTAGGCCTAACAACCTGTGGGGCAGTTCCTTCATCAAGGGTAAGATCAGTTCCCTGAGGAGGCTGACCCTGTCCTAATGTCTGGTGGGAGGGAGATTTCTCTTCCTCCTCAATGCTCTCTGTTTGTGTGGAGTGATCCATCATTTCAGGCTTCACAACACATGAATCAGTTTGAGTTTGGGCTGTGGCCATCACAGCCCCACCAACCTTTTCAGGAGGAGACTCAGTTTGGGTATGAGCTGTTGTCAGAACAGCTCTGCTAACTTGTTCAGGAAGGGCTTCTGCTAAAGATGGGGCTGAGCTTTGTACAGCCCTACCAACCTTTTCAGGGAGGACATCTTGGATCGGGGCTGTGGTTAACACCGCCCCACTAACCTTTCCATGGACATTTACCATTCTAGAATGGATTTCCTGTTCAACCTCAGCCCAGGCTGAGATTTCCAAATCATTACCAAGTAGGCAATCTACAGGCAAGTTTGCTGACACTGCCACTCTCTTTGGGCCAGTGACACCTCCCCAGCTAAGATTGACTACTGCCATGGGATGATTGGTTTCTATTCCATCAATGTTTGTCACCTGGTATGTGGCACCAGGTAAAAGTTGCCTTGAGGGTACTAGACATTCAGCCACCATGGTGATGCTAGCCCTTGTGTCTCTAAAGGCCTCAACTTTCAAACCATTGATGAGGGGCTCCTGTCTGTACTTGCTCAAAGTGTTTGGGCAAGCAGTGAAATTGGCAAACCCCATGCCATTCTCATAGACAAGAGTATCTGTGGTAGGGGACCTGGATAGGCAAGAGTCCACCTGGGCTCCAAAAGTAAACCCCCCCAAATTCTTGGGGTGCTCCCACCACCTGGGGGACCACTGCTAACAGTGACAGGAGGTGTTGGAGCTTTACTTGGAGGTATATTTTCCTTATTACTATTCTTTGGACAACAGTTGTCTGTCTTCTAATGGCCAACCTGTTTACAGGCATGGCAAAAAGGCTTTTTCTGAGTAGAGGAAGTGTCTTGGGACCCACCCCCATCCTTGGAGTTTTGGGGCCCTGGGGAAGTCTTCTCTTTAGATTTATCCCCACCCTTATCTTGAGGTTTGGTAGACTCCTTCTTCTGGTCATTGCCCTGATTCTTAGGCCAAATCCTGGTTCTGACCCATTTGTCTGCCCTCTTACCCAATTCTTGTGGAGAGGTCAGATCTGTGTTCACCAGGTACTGGTGTAAAAGCTGGTTCTGACAATTACTTAGGATCTGCTCCCTCATAATCAAATTATACAATCCTGTATAGTCATGTACTTTGCTGCCATGTAGCCAACCTTCCAGAGCCTTAGTAGAACAATCTACAAAATCAGTCCAGTCCTGTGTCTGTGTCTTCTGGGTATCTCTGAACTTTAACCCGTATTGTTCAGTGGTTAGGCCAAACCCATCTATCAGAGCACTCTTCAGGACAGTGTAATTTTTACCATCCTCAGGTCTAACTGTGAGGAGCTTATCTCTCCCTGTCTCAGAAAAGGAGTACCATAAAATTGCAGCCCACTGATCTTGGGGAACCTGCTGTACCATGCAGGCTCTCTCCACAGCAGTCATCCATTTGTTGATGTCATCCCCTTCCTTGTAGGGGACACAATCTTTGTCAGGTTTCTAGTATCATAGGACCTGTCTTTCTCTCTAGGAATTATGTTGCTGCCACCAGTGGAATCTAATTCACTCAATTTTTGTTCCCTTGCTAAAGCAAGTTTAGCTCGGGCCAAGGCTACCTCTTGCCTCTCTATCTGGAGTTGGACAGCCCTCATTCTGGCCTTATGCTCTCTTCTCTGGGGGAAGTCATTCCCCTTTGAGATTCTCTTGAGGCACTAGAAATGTGAGAATCCCTTGAGGGAAATCTCAATCTTCTACTGCCTGGAACTATTCTAGTATGTACTCTGGGGAGGTGCTGGCCCTCTCCATTTCCAAGTAGGTCCAAGTTGGCTTGGCTAAGCCTCCCCACATGTACCTGGATATCCCCTTGATCATGATCTGATTCATTGCCATCTGATTCTGGGTCCACCTCATTTTCTGGGGTGCTATTCTCATTCTCTGGGGGAGTCACTCCATCTCCTGATCCTAAGGGAGCTATACTAGCTATCTCAAGGTCATCCTTCTCCAGGATGGCTATCAGCATGGGACTGGTAGGGTTGTGACCCTTTTCAGCCCCCTTGAAGTGCACAAGGCACTCAAGTCTCTGTGGCTGAGGCTGTCAGAGCTGGAGGGTGCCTTGGTAAGGTCAACCCTCACAGGTAGAGAGCTGGAAGCTTCACCTGTGCCAGACATGACTGCTAGTGAGGTGTAAGTGGTGCACTTACCTACACTAAGTGTTTTCCTACTGTACCTTGCTAGTGAGTTGTAGGCAGGGTGTGCTAAGCCCTTTGCTCTACAACTACTAAGTTCAGTAGAACTTAAATAAGCTAAGATCTGTTTCTATGTACTGAAGGACTGGGTTTTTCTAAGACCCAGCGGTGCCAGGGACAACACCTGAAACCTTTGTGGGTTACCTGTTCCGGCGTACAAATGACAGAGACACGGGACACTTCCTTCGGCGTCAAAGATTCGAGGTTTATTTACTGCAGGGAACACAGAAGTCACAAGAAGTACATAGCATGTAGGTTCAAGGAGATTGCTTCAAATTGTATCTGTGGATCGCTCCTTTTATACAGTTTTTCGTCATAGAACAACATAACAAACAAAAGGTTACAGCCCAGTTCCCACAGTAAATTTCATAGGGGGTCGCTTTCATGTATTCAGGGCCCGGAACATAATTACAGTAGCATTGCCGGTTCCCGACTGTATAAGTACATCTTCCCACCATTAGTGCATTCCATTCGGCTGTAAACAAATCAAGGAAGAATCAGAAACAGGTGCAGAGGAAGACAAAGATAGTCAACAGATTGAAAAAGAGTGTAAGGAGGTGATATCAGAAACACGATTGCAGGATCAAAGGAGATGCGCCTAATGAATGCACAGCTGAGACAATAGGCTGGCACGGCAAGATGAGCCTCGAGCAGGGCCATCTGCCTTACAGTGTCATCCCCCTCATCATAAAGACACCCTCAAAGGAACACGTGTCTTCCGCAAGAGTTTGGGAATCCCAGGGTCACGAAGCGGACAGTGTCCGTTCGCTGGCTACTTGAGGGCAAGAGACAAAATGGATGCCGTATCTAAAATGGAACCCGTGGGTTTAGATGAAGAAAAACACGAAACAGAC
This sequence comes from Lissotriton vulgaris, assembly GCF_964263255.1. NCBI lineage: Eukaryota > Metazoa > Chordata > Amphibia > Caudata > Salamandridae > Lissotriton > Lissotriton vulgaris. Next base: position 51,469 of record NW_028243465.1, on the reverse strand, counting down.
GAATGGTTTAGGTTAGCACAGCGAAACCGCGTACACCCACTAAACTTGTCATTTGCGGTTCATAGATACCAGACTCGACCATATTCGAGCTAGTCGAAAACACCACTTACAATTGTCACGGAACCTCAGACGCTCCTTTTGCCCTCATGTAGGCAAGCACTAGTCGAAATCAGAATCGATCTCGATATTCATCAGACCATCCAGATGTTGCTGCAACATTATTCTATCCATCAGTGCTTCCTTGGTAACAGGTGGCCGTCTTATACACGTCGTAGCACAGAGGCCACATAAGGCAGGACCACACTGTACACAAAGACAACACGTGAACAGAAATGCTACAACAACCCCAATGATCATCAGAATTTTCCAACCCCACGTCGACATGAAGTCCCAAAACCACCCTAGTAGCGTCCAATCACCTACGTCCACGTGTATGGACTCGGAGATTTTATGCAACTTCGAGATGGCTTGATAGACAGTTGGAGCGTTATCAGGAATGAAAATGCAGCAACTCGAATGGATCACCTTACATACTCCACCTCTATCTGCAAGGACAACGTCTAAAACCATACGATTTTGTAACGTCATAAGCCTGTCAGCATGAAGCTCTGCTGTAATGTTGCCAAGGGCACTTGCAGTGATATTAGCGGTCGATTCCACCACTCGAGTCAACTGTCTCAGGTTCCTACTATTGATCATAGGTCCCCAAAACGGCAAGAAACCCTTAAAGAAGTCTCCTGCCTCTTGACCGGCAGTGTCCTCTTCGCTAATCACGCCTCTCACAATTCTAGTCTTGTGATAATCCGACCCAACAGTAAAGGTCGGCGGCAACAGATTCGCAATATAGCATGTGCCTGAGAAGTCATGAGGCAACCATGTATATGCGCGGTCATAACAGACAAAGTATGTACCCTTGGCAGTCAAAAGAACAGGGGAAGAGGCCGTCAGCAAAACATACGTTTCGGTACAGGCACTCCTCCCGAGCTGAGCTCGCGGGCTTCGGCCAAGACCTTTCAGACAGAAATTACTGAGATGGGGTACGATCCAGATCGGAGACGAGCTTTTAAGCTGCCGATCACCCACTGACATGCTATACTCAGCCTCACTCAGATCTCTGTATGCTCGCACCTCTTCCTCTGGAATAAGTGATGCGTCGAAGATATCCCTATCTAAATCGGCAATCGCTCTTGCCAAATACTTGTGGTACGGGCCAGGACCATGATCTGCAGTGCGTGGCTCTCGATGGGGGTAGGAATCTAGTGCGCTACGAAACATTGTTTGGAATGCTCGAGCTGAACCCTGGGAACTGTAAGGAAGGACCAAGTACGGAATTCCCCTATCGGTGGTATGCGGCATTAACCCACACACCCAACAGTTGGTAGTGTTCATCACCAACCGATGTTGATGAAGGAGCTGAACGAAGGAATTGTTCATGAATTCTGCACGTCTAATCTGCTCGTGTTGTGGTAAGATGTGAAAAGAATGAGGAGAAACAGTCGAAGTAGGTTTTGGTTCAGAGGAAAGGGCAGGTGAAACAGAAGGCAATAACGATTGTATCGCATAGTATACTCCACCCACCAGTAACGAGGAAACAGTTAGGAACAGTAGGAACACCTGAAACATAAAGCATTTGGTACGTACAACCCTATGCAGTTCGGATCTTTGCGCTTGAGTCTTCTCCACTTCCGACAACTTTGAGAATGCCATCCTCTAAAACCGTCCGCAACGTTCTTGACGCACTTCGTTCTGTGTAGCAATTGTCAATCCCCAGGAGTTCCTAGGAATCAACGGCCCCCGACCTAATGTCAGGACCTACTAAACAGAAGGAAGTACCCGCACGGCCCTACGGTCAACCCGGATGTAAGGTTCTTTTAATCCAACAATATATACAATATCTCCTAGCTGTGGAAAAACACACATGTGGAAAAGAACTCAGAATGTAAACAGAAACCACAATTATTCAAAATGTTCAAAATGATAATGGGGGTAACGTAGATTTCAAAAAGGAAAAAGCAAAAATAATTTATTAGTCTCTGGTATTGGAACGAAGAAAATATCTGCTTCTTCCAGGACGAGTCTGCTCTTCAAACAATTGATCGGATTGTGGAACAGAGTCCTGTCGGTCAGACAATAGTTCAGATCTTGAATTCTCCAATGACAAAGGTTCAACAAAGTTTTCTGGCTGCACTGAAGTATCTCCCACAGGCTGGGCGTCACTGAACGGTACAAAGTTCGGCAAAGCTTCTGTTTCTGATGCGGCGATGCCAGTCCTCACCCACGAGTCCGCTGGTAAAGGTATTGGTACCTTTTTGGTGTGGGTGGCGTGCACCCAATGCTTGCGACCCTCCAAACGAACAGCGGTTCTCGTGGCGAGTAGCACCTGGAAGGGTCCCACAAACCTCGGCTCGAGGTTTCGCTTCCGGCCAAAATTTCTGGTAACCACCCAGTCTCCGGGTTGGAGCTGGTGGCCTGGACCCTCCATCTGCGCCGGCAGTGCTTCAAAGACCTGTTGATGAATTAACCTCAGTTTAGCAGTCAGATCATGAAGATAATCAATTAGCATTGGATATTCAAGATTTGTGAATGACCTGGGTCTAGGAACCCCCCAAATATTTGCAGGACGGCCGAACACAATCTCATATGGGCTGAGCCCTACTCGAGAGTGTACAGTCGCCCTGGTTGACAAAAGAGCCAGAGGCAAAGCGTCGGGCCACGACAAACCAGTCGTAGCCTGAATCTTTGCGAGTTTTAGTTTTAGAGTACCATTGTACCCCTCAACCAAACCTGCTGACTGGGGATGATTGGCGCTGTGGAATTTTTGTGTAATTCCAAGGCCCTTACACACACTCTTCATCACACTCCCCACAAACTCACTTCCATTATCAGACCGTACAATCCGTGGCATTCCATACCGAGGAAAGTATTCCTTCAGTAGGACTTTCGCTGTGGACAGGGCAGTGTTGTCTTTGAGAGGGTAAGCTTCAATCCATCGGGAGAATGCGCAAACCACAACTAAAACGTACTTCAGGTTACTACATCGCTCCATATGGATGAAGTCCAGCTGGATTACCTCAAAGCGACATGTAGGAGGAGCAAAGTGGCCAGGGGGTGTAGGAGTGCCCTTGCCAGGATTGTACATCATACAGATCATGCAATTCTTGACCAATCTCTCAGCACACTTAGCGATACCATCATTCTTCCATACAGGGGACAACAACTTGCAGATACCTTTCGCGCTGATATGTGACAAACCGTGCGCCATAGTTACAACAGCTAGCACATATGCATCCGGCAACATCCACCTTTGATTCTCTGACAAATCAATCCAACATCCATTCTCATCCAACTTTCCTGTGCTCTCCTTCCACTTGGTCTTTTCAGTTTCGGTGGCCTCATTCTGAATCGCTTTCACACTTTCAACAGTATCCTCACACATACCAGTTTCTGCAGGCCACCTTACCGGACTCTTTACATACATTCTGGTTGCAAGGTTTCTAACAGTCTCCTTAGCAATCTCATCCGCAAACGCATTGCCACGACCAACATCATCCGTCACCTTACGGTGCGCACTGCATTTAATAATCGCCACCTGCTTGGGCAATGTAAGTGCGTCTAAAAGATCATTCACAAGCTGTCCGTATTGAATCTTCGTGCCATGCGATGTCATAAAGCCTCTCTCTCGCCACAATCGTCCAAAACTATGAGCGACGCCAAAGGCATATTGGCTGTCGGTAAACACATTCACCCGCTTTCCTTTCGACAAAACACACGCTCTCGTCAATGCAATTAATTCTGCAGCTTGTGCAGAATTCTGACTCAATCTCGCAGTTTCCACAACCGTACTCAACGTTACCACAGCATACGCAGTCGTCACATCACCATTCGGCAACTTGAAACACGAACCGTCCACATACAAAGTACCATTGGGATTTTCCAATGGAGTGTTTTTTAGGTCAACACGACCCTTCGTTTCTTCCTCAGTTCACAAATAACAATCGTCTGGTGGTACCTCGTCTGATTCCATATTGGTAGGCAACAGAGTCGCAGGATTTAGGACATTGCAGCGCTTTATTTGAATGTGACTTGCCAAAAGCGTCAACTCATAACCAGACAACCTTGCGCTCGTCAAGTGTTGGGTTTTCGTACGATTCAAGAGAGTGTCAACTGCATGCGGAACCATCACCGTAAGCATATTATCCATGACCAATCCCGCAGATTGTCGGATGGACACCGCAGCTGCCGCTGTCACTCTTAGACAACTCGGCAAAGCTCTAGCTACTGGGTCCAAGGTCGAGGAAAAATATGCACACGGACGCTGCTTACCGCCAAATTGTTGCGTCAAAACACTCAACGCACAACCTTCCCTCTCGTGAACGTATAGTGTAAACGGCTTGCTGTAGTCAGGAGTACCTAACACAGGGGCCGAACACAACGCATCACGCAATTCAGAAAAACTCTTCTGACATTCTTCCGTCCATGGCAAAGGAGTTGGAACATCCTTGCACGTGAGGGCTACCAATGGTTTCGCGAGCAATGAAAAATTTGGAATCCATTACCTGCAGTATGACGTGATACCTAGAAAAGCACGCACATCTCTCTGAGTTGTTGGCACAGTCATTCGAGCGATCGCTGCAATTCTTTCTGGGGTCAACCTTCTTCCTTCCTTTGACAATAAGTGACCAAGATAGGTTACTTCTTGGCAACAATATTGCAGTTTATAAGGTGACACCTTGTGATGCAAGTCACAGAGATGCTGTAACAGAGACACCGTAGCAGTTTCGCAAATTTCTCATGTGTCTGCAGCCACCAATAGGTCATTAACATATTGGATCAAAGCCGCACCAGCCGGTAACACAAACGCATCAAGTTGACTTTTCAGGGCTTGGCTGTATATCGATGGACTCTCACAGTAGCCCTGAGGAGCGCGTTTAAACCTACAGCTGCAGCCACCTAAAGAGAAACCGAATAAGTCCCTGCTTTCCTCAGCAATCAGAATGCTAAAGAAAGCATTCTTCAGATCGATCACTGAGAACCAGGAAGCAGATGCTGGAATCAGAGTCAGTAAAGCCGTAATGTCAGGCACCACAGGGAACTGAGGAACCACAATTTTGTTCACCTCCTGTAAATCAATGACAAAACGATAAACAGGAGGCTTAGTTGGATCAGTGCGTTTCAGAATAGGTAACACAGGACTATTACACACGTTTCCCCGAGTCTCCTCGATAACATCTTTCTCGATCAAGTCATAGATGATTGCTAACAACGCTCGCTCACCATCAAGGGAGATACGGTACTGGGGAATAGTTGGTAATCGCACATTCGACTTCAATTGGACAACATAAGGGGAGATGTCAAGCAGGCCCACATCATTGGGACCTGTTGCCCACAAAGATACAGGAAGAGAACTCAATTCCAGTGGGAGCTTATCAATTGACAAGTACATAGGAGAGATTACTCTCTCACCCAATGTAAGCTTTACTCCCGCAGGAGAACAATACAAAGTTGCATACAAACGTTTCAGCAAATCCAGGCCCAAAAGATTTTCACCACAACCAGTAGTCAAAATCAAAGGAGCTTTCAGCTCACGAGGCCCAATTGTAAGGGGCAAAGGGCTAGAGACCGGATTGCTAACAGGGGCGCCAGAGAATCCAACAGAAACATTTGTTAAGCCAGACAAAGGTGCGCCAGGGAGTTTCGAATGCATGATGGAACTTTTCGCTGCACCAGTGTCCAACAGAAAAGGCTCAACTACGCCCGATGTGGCAACTGCGACGTAAGGCCCTCTCTGATCAACCGGAACTGATACTACTCCCTCTCTTTGTCTATGGCTGTCCTAGTAATTACCATCATCAGTACCCTGCTCGATGTAAAAATCGTCCACATTGTACTGTGCGGATCTACCTAACGATGACCCACGCTGATCGAAACAATTATTGGAATCAGAGGAATTGTTAGAACGCTCATTTTGATTCTGAGTAACACCACGACCTCTACCTCGTGAAGCCTGTTGAGGACCACTACGACCTCCTCTAGATGAATTGCCATTATTGCGATCGCGCAAAACCGGACAAACAAATTTCAAATGACCCTCACTTCTACAATAGGCACATTGATTGTACCCAAGCATAGATCTCTACGAAGAAGAATCATTCCGCGACTGCGACCTAGCGGACTGCGATTGCGATCTATTCCGTTGTTGAGAATCATTTTGATTTGAGCGCGGAGGATACGCTTGCTGTAACAGAACTTTCGTTTTGAGTTCTTTCGTCTTTTTATCTGCATGATCATTTTCTTCCTTCTCTCTATTTTCATAATATTGAGCCGTGGCCAATATCTGAGCAGCGGTCGAAACAGCCCACGCACTTTCTGAATTTTTTAATTTGTTGCTAAGTTCAGGCAGCAAATTCGATACAAATTTATCCACAAACAATCTCTGACCTCCCTCAGTGCTTATATCTTGACCACTGTGATCGATGAATGCCTCCTCAAATCTCGTAAAGAAATCGGAGACACTCTCATCCTTCTTTTGTTTACAGGCAGACAGTTTATCCCAGTTAACTTTCATTGCTGGCATAAGTGTCTTCATCAATGTTATTATTCTTTGGGGAAGATCAGTAATGAGCTGTTCAGGCTTTGCCCCACCAACTTGTCGCACGTCAGCCGCCGCAAGAGCAGCCCAATCACCGCCTAACTCGGCTGCATGATTTTCTTGACGAATGTTTGCCCAAATCGGTTGCGGTACGACATTGCCGAACAACATGTCGATGTCGGCAAGATTCATGATCGTAGCATCCACTAATTGGGACAATTCTTTATAATACCCTGCAGGATTTTTGCGAGGGTCAGGCAAAGTTTGCTTAACCTGCAAAACTTCCGATCGTTTCCATGGTAGATGTATCCACACTCTCTGGAAGTGTGGCAGGATTGGAGGAGCAGCATTAGGGTTACTTGGCATCCACACTGGTGGAACTTCACGCATGGGATACTGACCAGGCGTTGCCATCCATTCCTCATGTTCATCTTTAAACAGTGCACGAGGCATCACAGTGGGACGAAAAGATAGAAGATGCTCAACAGCACGTCGAACATTGCTACCCACAATCATACCACTGGAAAACTGAAGCTGAAGTTCAGTTACAGCGACCAGTACCTCGTTCACTGCGTCAACTGATATCTCATCGCGTAAGAATTTGCACATTTCTTCAAACACGAATCTCTGTGTTGGCTCATTAAATTGAGAAAAAGTCTCAACAACTACGCGCGGGGGATTCTTAAGGGGATACCTAATCCAATTTTTCGCCATGTTAATTAGCGTTTCACGTTCCCTACCACCAGGAAGCTGACTTCGTCGTTGGGGGGCATCAGAATCATCAGACCCAAGAATCGGTCCAAGAGGAGAGTAAAAGATAGCAACAATATTAGGAATACGTCGTCGAACGGACGGGGAAGAGGAGAGAAGTAAAGGGGTAACAACAGGAGGACCAAAGACAGGAGCAGCAGGAGCAGTAGGAGTAGACACAAGAACAGAAGTAGCGGGAACAACAGTTTGAGAAGGTATAGACGGTGGAGCAGTGGGGACAGTAGCAGTAGCGGGTAGAGGAATAGGAACAAGAGGATTTGCAAGGACAGGACCAACGACAGGCTGATTAACAGCTGCCGGAACAGCAGGTTGAGGAACAGGGGGAACCACCGGAACTGTGGTATCCTGTGCATATGGAGGTGGCGACTTCAGTAGATAGGACAACAAAGGGTCCTCCACTGCTTCCTCTCCCTTCTTATCAGTACCCGTCGGTAAACCGGGATAACATTTATCCACTGTTATACGGTGTAATCTATCAAAAACTTCCTTTTCCTTCTCTTCTTTGTCTCTCTGAAACTGTTCTGCATTTCTCATCGTTGTAACGATACCTTCTCTCTTATTACGTTTAAGCTGTTTGATTTCTTTCTGCTTGGCTTCTTTACGCCATAACCGAAAGGAATCAAACATGGCCGGCCTTGCTTTCTTTTGAAACAATTTAGCTTCAAGATTATCTAAAATCGGGGTCTCAAAACTACCGTGAGGTGGCCAACTAAGGACACCATCATCTTTAGTATAACGAACCCAGCAATCATTGAATGTGATGGGACCCACACCAGGGCGACTATATAATTCGTAAATTGGAGATCCAACTGGAGGTATCGGACATGAGTCCTCCAATCGGGAATCCGCACCACAACCTCTAAAGCAGCTAAACAAAGTACTACGGCCAGGCATCGTGCACACTAACCGAGTTTCACAAACGTCAAGGGTTATTGGATTACAATGTCCCCGCAAAAGTGCAAAAACCCTCGGTTTTTGGCGATTGCAGTCGTCAAATAGAACAACTAAGAACAAAAAAACGAAGAACCACAAATGCAATGGAACCATGCAACAACTAAGCACCCACAAAGACTAAGGATTCTGGGAGCGACCCACAAATACTTAACTCAAAGAACGATGGCGTCACCAGGAAGGCCCGTCAATCGTCTCGCTGTACCAAGGACTACGCCAGGCGCCAAAACAGGTCGACAGTCAGGGCATCGGTCCGTCGCAGCCGTCAGGAGGCGGGGATCTTCGTGGGAAAAGTCTTCGGGCCACTTGTTTCGACAACAGGATCGATGAAGCGGGGTGCACCTTCCCTTGGAGATTTCACACGAAGTTCCTCACGATCGTCGGGCTTTGGACCGGTACCGCTGATGCCGCCCCACGTTTGGGCGCCAACTGAAGGACTGGGTTTTCTAAGACCCAGCGGTGCCAGGGACAACACCTGAAACCTTCATGGTTTACCTGTTCCGGCGTACAAATGACAGAGACACGGGACACTTCCTTCGGCGTCAAAGATTCGAGGTTTATTTACTGCAGGGAACACAGAAGTCACAAGAAGTACATAGCATGTAGGTTCAAGGAGACTGCTTCAAATTGTATCTGTGGATCGCTCCTTTTATACAGTTTTTCGTCATAGAACCACATAACAAACAAAAGGTTACAGCCCAGTTCCCACAGTAATTTTCATAGGGGGTCGCTTTCATGTATTCAGGGCCCGGAACATAATTACAGTAGCATTGCCGGTTCCCGACTGTATAAGTACATCTTCCCACCATTAGTGCATTCCATTCGGCTGTAAACGAATCAAGGAAGAATCAGAAACAGGTGCAGAGGAAGACAAAGATAGTCAACAGATTGAAAAAGAGTGTAAGGAGGTGATATCAGAAACACGATTGCAGGATCAAAGGAGATGCGCCTAATGAATGCACAGCTGAGACAATAGGCTGGCATGGCAAGATGAGCCTTGAGCGGGGCCATCTGCCTTACAGTGTCATCCCCCTCATCATAAAGACACCCTCAAAGGAACACGTGTCTTCCGCAAGAGTTTGGGAATCCCAGGGTCACGAAGCGGACAGTGTCCGTTCGCTGGCTACTTGAGGGCAAGAGACAAAATGGATGCCGTATCTAAAATGGAACCCGTGGGTTCAGATGAAGAAAAACACGAAACAGACAAATGGTTTAGGTTAGCACAGCGTACACCCACTAAACTTGTCATTTGCGGTTCATAGATACCAGACTCGACCATATTCGAGTGAGTCGAAAACACCACTTACAATTGTCACGGAACCTCAGAACCTAAGGTACTTGATGTGATCTTTCAATTTGATAAAAGATTGCAATGGTAAAACAACAGCAAGCTCAAATCCGCACCGATGCACACCAATGTGAGAAGTTGGCCTGATATATGATGTCTCCAATTCTGGGGGCACCTTGTATCAGTCCAAACAATCTCTTATGGTGTCTGGTTGTAAGTCAACCTTATAGACAAACTATCCTAAGGGTAGCATGGACTAAGCAGCCTTAAAGGCTTAACTCAAGAGGTCGTGTTAAGCAAGCTGTTTTACTAATCACAATCCTGTAATATCAATGAAAGGACACCACACAAGTTATATATTATAAAAATATATGTATTTATTACTAGAAGAATAATCCTCTATACTCTTTATGAGTCTAGAAGCACAAGCGTTTAAACAAAAGCACAGTTAAACATTTAAAAGTTGCACAATTATGGATGAGGCCCAGGGCCACTCAAACCATATATCAAAAAAGTGGTATAAGTATCACTAGTCGAACAGTGGTCAGGCCTAGGGCCTGGGGAATCGGTGGGAGCAATTGGGACTAGCAATGCTTAAGTCGGGAAAAGCCTGCGGGATTCGGGTGCAGCGCTTAAAGCACACACATGCACAAATGCAAAGTCAATGGTGCGTAAAAGTTATTGAGTTACTGTTTTAAGAGTCTTCCAACTGACCTAGAAGGACAAAACTTTAGACATAGACACTAGAGGTGTATACCAGTACTGTGGATCGGGCTGTTAAAAGGCAGGCACGCTGGGTCTTGTCAATCTCTGTCGATCAAGTTCCGGCGGGAACTGCAACAAAGCAAACGTCGAGGTGCTGGATGGTGCCTGTTTGCACAGGGTGGTCACTCCTTGACCACAAGGGAGATTCTTCAGTCTTCTACGTCAAGTAGGATGTCGAAGGGTCCAGAGTTTCGTTTCATAAGTTTCAGTCAGGATAATCTGAGTGCGTTAGCACTGCTCCCATTCTTATACCAATCTAGTGGGCTGGATCACCTGTAAGGTCCCTCCTATGGGTGGGACCCAGGAAGGGGGTGGTTACACCCCTTTCCCTTTGTCCAGGGTCGTGCTGGGACTGGGGCTGGTGTGCCCCAGAACCGGTTTGACCGGATTATGCAAGGGGAAGCTGTGTGCGCCCCAGGCACTGTCTAGTTTCTTTCAGGCCTCCCTGCCCCAATACACTATCTCCTGTCTGGGGTGGTGTAGCACCTCCCCGTGACTGGAAACCCTTTGTCCAGGCCTCCTCTGCCAAGTTTCGGTCAGCAGCAGGAGGTCAGACTTGTGTCGGTAGCAGCAGCATCCATTTTGTGATGCTGAGGCTCTGGTTAGGATTAACCGCATTTTAGCAAAGTAACATGTCTTCTCCCTCTAGAAGGGTGGGATGCTATCCCCGTCGACAGGACTGTAGAGGGGATAGTATTCCAAATAGTATGAAACCTTACACGACATGTTTTGAGAAAGCCAAACCAAAATTAGCACATAACCGCGATGGATTATAATGCACTTAAGAGTATATGGTATGACATTATCCTGGAACAGCTAAGGGAGTTGTTCCCGGCAGCTGCAGACAGGCTCAGCTCATGCTAGAGCACCATCTCACGTAATCCAAGCACTCTGCCTCCAGGATTGATAAGGCCTGCCATAGGAGTGACTTATAGGTTTATATGTGTCCAGATATAGGTTTAGATATAGGTATACTATATCGATGCAAGGGGTGGTTACACCACCTTGCCCCAGCTGAGTGATCAGCCAATTGTGTCAATTTAAGAACCAGCCAGGGGTGGCAAAAGCTAAGCTGCAGCCCCTGGTAGGCCTTGGATGCACCTATGCCCTTGGCACCTATAGTGCACTGTATAGGGGCTGACAAGGTGTTCAGTACCAAATTGGTTATGCACCCAGGGTGCATGGAGTCCATTTTAAGGAGAGAGCAGATAGCCTGGGGCCCTGATTAGCAGGGAACCAGGCCAACTAAGTCGAAAACCAGCTAAACACAAGGCAAAAAATCTTGGGTAACCATAGTCAGGTATCCACCTTCCTACAATATTGCTTTTAAAATCACGTTGCTCTCACCTGGCTACACACTCCCTTCACAAAATCAAGAGGGGAGAAAGAGTACTGATCCATTCAGTCTCCTTATGGTTACTCAAAAAATCATGGGGGAGGGATCACTGGTCCTGCATAACCAAGGTTGGCAGGTCGATGTGTGGTGTCTCTCAAATAAAAGACCCTCATGCACATGTAAGTAAAGTTATCGTAGCGGTATATGTTGTCTCCCCGCTCTTATAAACACGTGTGTGCATAATCCTTGGGTCAGTATTCATGCAACCTCCGCCAGGAGGTGTTAACCTTTGGTTAAATACAGTAGTGATCGTGAATGAAGGGTAGTGTGTGATTAGGAGAAGGGGTTAAAATACCCGGACAGCCAGATAAAAGAACTTTAATGGGTCTGGATTCGGGTAGCCCAAATGGGAAGAGGATGCTGATGTGCAGTTATGGAATTTTTATGGAATTCGAGCGCACTGTAAAGGTGATTTTAAAATACGGTTGACATGTTTCAGCTCTGTTCGCCTCTATAGGTCAGTGAGCTTTCTTCAGCTTAGGCAGTGACAGCACTTGCTACGTGTGAACAGACTCCACCCCCTCACTCCGGCAATCAATACCCCCCACCTAGACTCCTTCTCCCCCCTCACTGAGGAAATGCTTCCCCATATTCTAAATTCAATCAAAATTGGTGCCCCCCTCGATCCTGCACCTTTTAACATCCTGAAACTTGTGACACCTACCATCACCAACTTAATAAACACCTCACTGGAACAGGGTACTGTTCCCCCCAACTGGAAAAAAGCCAAAGTAAGAGCACTACTAAAGAAACCTCATCTGGACCCCTTGGAGCTGGGCAACTACCGGCCCATCTCCTTACTCCCTGGAATTAGCAAGGTGGCAGAACATTTTGTTAACCAACAGCTCTCCACCTTCCTTGAATCTAATGGCCTTTTACACTGCTCGCAAACAGGCTTCCGGCCTGGCCAGGGCATTGATACCACCTTGCTGGCAGTTGTAGAAGAAGCGCGACTGATCCTAGACTCGGGTGGATCTGCAGCAGTGATTCTCCTAGACTTACGCACTGCTTTTGATACGGTGGACCACCGTATCCTTGTCCACCGTCTTAACAGCAAAGGAGTCAGTTCAGTTCAATAAACTTTATTTCGATTCAATAATGGAATCATAAAAGTATAAACAGATTAAAAAGAACATTACACATTACACAAATAATTTAAAAGACCATACAGTTATATTAACATCCATAAGACATATTATATATCCAGATTTAAATTTACAGTACATTTGGGATACATTTAAGTTAAAAGATCACATATATGTAAACAGGGATTATTGTAAAGTGCATGTGCAATCCGTAGGGATGGCAATGTACGCGCTCATCTCATAGATGTAAATCAAAGAATAATCGATAATTTCCGATAGTAATAGTCAATATCGATTTCTGATTGTGAGTGCCAGTCTGATAAAGCTAAGCACAGCACTACATATAGCTGGAGTTGATAAGGACAATAAATATTCGTATCCCTCTTTGTAGTAACGAGATCCAAGAGTTAGCAGAATGGGCCTAATAAATCGATTTCTTGGATCTTTATATAGGGTACAGAATAGAATAAGATGCACAGTATTTTGTGAAACATTGTTATTACTGGGGCAAGGGGGTAGTCTCTCACACCACCCCACCTGCTTTGGAAAAGCAAAAAGAAAATGCAGTGTGTTGAGGCGAAACCTAGTCAAATAAAAGCGCCATTGGGTATGCGCAATATATGAAAGGTAAGGCTGCTGCTGCAACCTCCCCCTATCACATACCACACTCTCACTATTTCTCAACATGTCAAAAATGGTGCGATAGGCCTCTTTAATTGTTAGCTTGGTCTCCCTACCAACAGGTTCGGGGTTTAGATAAATAGGACCCAAACCTATCTTGTGAAAGGTTACCCTAACATATAATAACCATGGGATATTCGCAGAATAATCAAACTTAAGGCAATCTTGCAAAATTTCCTTTGTGAGTTTCAGTTCTTCAGAACTCCAAACCTTGCTCCATAGCAGCAAGGGGGAGACATGGATAGTGTCACTCACAAATTCAAGACCCACATCAGTTGACAAAAAATGTTTGAGGTACCGGATGGGACAGATAGGAGGCGCTTTATAAATTTATTTTCCATAATTTGGATTTTATTACAATTTTGTATCCCCCACACGCCCGCGCCGTACGTTGCAACAGGGAGGCATTTTGCTTTATATAAGATTTTTAGTTCTGCAACCGGCATCTGACCCAATTTACTTGAGAAGCGGAAAAGGGCCTCTATCGATTGCGTAGCCTTTTGAGCGCGAGCTGATATTAGAGGATCCCAATTCAAGGTTTTATTGAATAGATTCCCCAGGTAAATAAAACTATCAACTTTCACAATAATTGAGTCTTTCGCCATAAGCCTGCAAGATTTCACCCCTTTTGCGCCGCAGACCATGGCAAAGGACTTTGTGAAGTTGACCCTTAGGTCTAATCTTGCATAAAAGTTTCAAAGGCATTCAAACAAGTTTGCATGCCGTTGGCAGTTAGGGTCATCAGCACCATGTCATCTGCATAAGATAACATCGGTATCCATTTACCGTTCGCCTGGGGAAAATCTACACAACTTTCCAACAAAAAACCTTCCAGACCATTTGTGTACACCAGGAACAGAAAAGGGGCCAAGATACACCCCTGTCGATGGAATGGACTTGGTCTTCTCTCCGCCAGGGCCGAATCTGATCCTCACTGTTGTAGCAGCATGCAGTCTACGGAGAAGAGTGACCAACGGTTCTTCAAACCCCATGGACTCCATCATTTGCCACAGTTTGTTTCTGCATACAGTGTCAAAGGCACTGGATAAGTCCATGAAGGCCAAGCGGATACAACCACGCTTAGCCCTCATGTACTTACCCATGATTAAAGCAAATTAAGGCATTGCTCAGTGGTTCCTTTTCCCCGCCTAAACCCGTACTGGGAATCCACAATAATACCTGCTGACTCTGCCCAGGTTTCCAGGCGAGCCAGTATCACCCTACCCATCAGTTTACAAGACGCATCTATTAGCGATATTGGTCTGTAGCAACAAGGATCACATTTGTTGCCCTTTTTAAATATCGGTACCAATACCGCCTTTTGCCAGGAAGTTGGAATACGCCCTACCACAACTGCTCTAAACAAAAGTAATAGGAGTGATGCCCACACCTCAATGTTGTATTTAAAGAGATCCAAAGGGACTGAGTCCGGCACTGGGGCCTTTAATGGGGTACCTTTTCTTAGTGCGGCCTCTACCTCTGGAAGGGTCAATGAAAGGCTAAGCGTTAGAGCTGACTCCTGATTAAAATCGCTATTCCCCTCATTAACAGTTGGCTGGATCGCCCCTTTTGGGTTAAACATTTTACCATAATGTACTTCCCAGGTGTCCCCTGGGATATGGACCAGCATGTTGTCCTTATCATCACTTCTTAAGAAAGGGCGGTTTATTACCTCCCAAAAGAGCAGACTATCCTTAAGTTCTGAGGCTTTTCCTAAGTCGTCCCATGCCTTTTTCTTGAAATCTGATTTACGCTTAATAATGGCATCTCTGTACATTTTCCTTGACCTTCTGACTAGCTCCCTATCCCGTGGGACTTTGTGTAGTGCCTTCGTTAATCTCGTTTGTGCTCTGGAACATTCTGCATCAAACCATTTGCAACCATTTCCTTTTTTCCCACCCACAGTTTTTAAAAGGTGAGAAGCCACATTGCCTAGAAGAGCCTCAAAGTTCTTAATTATTACATCCGGCTCGTTAGAGGGGGTTAAGCAATCATCTATCCTTTCTTTGTTTGCTTTAAAGATCTCCACCTCTAGTTGGCTTGCATCTACCTCATCCCACTTTAAGGTGACCTCCTGTTCTGGCTAAATTTAATTGGGTTGTCCCGGGTCTGAGCTCTCTTAAAAACAGGACTCAGGCTCAAAATTAGAGGGTTATGGTCACTAACTGGATTTGCCTCAATCTGAAAATCATTGACAAGATGAATGTAGCTTCTAGAGACCAAAGCAAAATCAATTACACTCATCTGACCCCCTATACCCTGGTAGGTAGGTATACCCAAAGATCTAGAAAAATTGGGCATGTCCAGGACACAAAGGTCATTAATCGTTATGATAGTATTTAATGCATCCCCTTGTTTCGAGTTCTTGAAGTGTGGCAATGGCTGGTCATTTACATCTACCACACCACAGACTCTGGGGCCACTAAATTTACACAAACTATAGTTAAAATCTCCTACCCACATAATAAAAAGAGGAAATATAGTATTAGTTACTTTATCAATCTCATCCTGTAATTTTTCAATGACCGATGTGACATGGGTATGAAATATATTGTAGTACCAGTTAATTAAAAGCAAAGGCATCAGAAATAAGTCCTTAATCATAAGCATTTGGTACCAGGGGGATTCCACCAGTGTAACAGTTTTTATCATGTTGTGCTTCACAGAGATAGCTGTCATAAGACCCCCCTTAGCTCTTCCAGCATGTGAGGGTTGGGCACAAACATTAATCATTTGGTATCCATCCAGGCTAAGGTCCCCTCTGCTCGAAGTCTCCTGGAGGCAAATTACTTCAAAGGATTCGACAAATTTTAATCATGCCGGATCCTCAAGCCTCCGGGAAAGACCAGCTATGTTCCATGAAATCAGGCGGAAAAGGCAGCCCTCGGCCAGACTATCTGCTTCCCCCAGGGGTATTATTACTTTCAACTGAGTCGCGTCACTCTCACTCCATATTGATGCTATTGAGCTAGTATCTGTAACCAAGGGAACCGCTTCTAGCTGTCTGGTATTAGGTATCCCACTCTGATTTAATGCGATATCGGTGTCATCTGGATCCAGAGATATCTTTACTGTTTGTTCGGCCGTGTCTCTCCCTCCCCTGGTCACTATTAAAGGAACAATCAACTGGTTAGGATGTAAATGTATATTACTAACCGTCTCTACCACAGTTCCAGCTGCTTTATCTGGGTTTGACCACATTGGGCTAACAGTCCTATCCCTATCCATATCTTCCACCCTGCTATTAAGGAAGCCAATATTCCGAAGTCAGTCCACCCCCTCCAATCCCATGAGTGGATCAAACCTATTTCTTAGAGGTAGCCAATCCAAGCTGTTAAAACCCATATAGGTACCCCTACCAAAATTCTGTGTTTGTTGTGGCAAGCTGGGAATCACATGGGGGTAGAAATAATCTAAACCTAATGATTTGATGTCGCCAAATCTAGCAAACCTTGGTTCCCTACGTATGTGGTCCACAACCCATGGGTCTCTGAGATTAACAATTATACAATCTCCCTCGAGGTCCTTAATGCTATGCCCCAGCATGCCACTCGCCTCACGCCTAGAATCTCTGAAGTTAAACCCGGGGGTAATCTCATATTCCTACTAAGCCTGATCTTGATGTTCTGGGTTAGTTTCTGGTACCCCTGTTAGGATAAAAGTCAGAGGCATAGATTCCGGGGGGAGATTTACACACGGGAGCCTTGTTCTTGGCACTTCTTTGCCCTGCGGTGCATTACTCAAAGGCTGTTTAACCCCTTATCCTGAATCTGAGACCTGTTTAGAGACAGCCACCATATCTGCCTCAGTAGCTTGGGTCTTTCTACATGCTGCGCCTTTTTCCCCAGGGGCTAATTGAATATTCTGAACCACAGGAGTTACATTTGTAGCAAGTTGAACAGCTTTAGGCGGCTTAACAATTCCTGAGGATATGGTTGGGATGGCTCTAACGTCATTACTTTTTGTGCTCTTAATTATAGCATCAGTTTTGAAGTATTCCCTTTCGTCATTAACTCTATCTGGTCTAATTTTTCTTTAATTGATTTTGTTCGGTTAATCAAGGGTAGTATTAAAGACCTTAATAATATTTCCATTTTAGCAAGAAGATCCTCATTAGGATTTTGTTGAATCGATAATGGAACAATATTAGTTAGTGTATCAATTTGGATAGGAGACTGCGGTAAGACCTGTGGAACATCCCTGGAGTTTTGGGTTATTGTGGATCTTTTACCGCAGCCCAACCTCTTTCCTCCCCCTTTCTTATTTTTCCCCTGCTTAGGAGTTACAATACATTTCTTGTTTATTTCCCTCGAAATCTGATCTTGTTTTATCCGGGGAGGGGGGTGTGGAGGCTTTGGTGTGGATGTTCTATGGCTCAAATCACTGGAAAGCTGACTAATCGAGATTGAGCCCAGCATCGAGCCAGTAACAGAACCACCTGGCCGCTCCTCCAGAGGACAAGAGGTTATGCTAGTATCTGCCAGAACTACCGGGTCATTACAATGAACCAGTGTTACAGCAGACCCAATCGCACCCAGAGAGGACCGTTTCCCTGTTAAAATATCTATCGACAAGCGTTTTTCAGCAAAAGCTATTTCTTTCTCTAAGATACCAGTAGCTCGTTTAAAGAACTGGTCCAATCTGCCCGTTACCATTCCAGCATTAGTGTTCAAGGTAACAGTTCTACTTTTCCCTGATCGTAAAGCCGTGACACCAAATCAGCAGTTACCAATGAGCACTAGATATGGCAAAGGCTCACTAAATATATAGTATATACTAACACAGTATAGGCACGAAACCAGGAGTCAAATGGTATGGCCCAGCCCGGCCTCGACTGTCCTCGGACTGCCCGTCCTTTGCCCGGGCTTCGTCCCGCACGTATCCTGCGGTAGCGTAAAGGGAGTTCCTCAAATAAGAGGAGGAGGAGGGGGCGGGAAGAGGCAACAGGTGCGCGAGGTTGTCACAGCGCAAAGACCTCTGGGCCTCGCAGTCCCGCTCCCCGGTGAATGCCCAGATGCTGAGGAATCGTAAATCAAACCGGCAGCAGTTCCAAAGGTCCAGGTAACGTGTACACTTTTCCAATCAGCTACAGTCCCAGCTCTTAGAGAATTGAGTCCGTTAAAATCACCAGGAGGGAAATTTGCTCAGTCCACGAATCGTGAGCAGCTCCCGCGTAGCGGGGGCGAGTCGTATTTAAAATAAACAGGGGACAGCAGGGAGGAGCAGGGAGGAGGGGCAGGAAGAGGCACCAGGTGCGTGAGGTTGTCACAGCGCAAAGACCTCTGGGCCTCGCAGTCCCGCTCCCCCGTGAACGCCCAGATGCCGAGAAATCATACATCAAACCAGCAGCAGTTCCAAAGGTCCAGGTATCGTGTAGACTTTTCCAATCAGCTACAGTACCAGCTCTTAGAGAATTGAGTCCGTTAAAATCCCCAGGAGGGAAATTTGCTCAGTCCATGACTTGCGAGCAAAGGAGTCACAGGGACAGCCCTATCCTGGCTCAAGTCATTTTTAGAAAACAGAGCACTTCAAATTTCTAAAGGCAACACTCGATCCAGAGCTATTCACTCCAATGCGGGGTCCCTCAGTGCTCTTCCCTAAGCCCTACACTTTTCAATGTGTACATGTCCCCACTAGAGGAAATCGTAGCCCTTTTTGGCATTAAGCTGGTCACGTATGCAGACAACACCCAACTTGTTGTCTCCCTTAAACAGACAGACCACTCCTCAGAAAACATACCCCCCTGTCTCAAAGAAATCTCCAGCTGGATGAGCAAGTCCCTCTTCAAACTAAACGGAGACAAATCAGAGATCCTAATGCTAGGTAATCAATCCAAACTCCCCCCAAACTGATGTGGCCTTCGTGCATGGGACATGCTCCTTCCCCGAAGAAAGAAAGAAAAAGTCTAGGTGTCTGGCTTGACCAGGACCTCACTTTTCAAATACAAGCCACAATAACCACGGGAACTTGCTTTGACCTTCCTCGCACCACATGAAAAATACTCCCCCTCCTACCTCCACAATCCAAGAAACTCCTTCTTCAGGGCCTCATTCTCTCCAGACTAGATTACGGGAACGCCCTCTATCATGGCGCCCCGAAATCAGTCACAAACAAACTCCACCTTGTCCAGAACTCAACAGCTAGGCTGCTAACAGGCACAAAAAATAGAAGCTCTGCCAAATGTGCCCTTAACTCTGTACACTGGCTCCCGATCCAAGAGAGAATTATTTTCAAATCCCTCTGCATAACACATAAAATTCTGCAGGATAAGGGCCCCCGATTCTGAAAACCCTGATTAAACCATTCAAACCCAACAGGAATCTAAGATCCGAACACCTCTTTTTGGCGCGGTTAGGATGACGCCTTTTTTCCTATAATGCCCCCAAGCTGTTGAACTCCCTCCCCCTGAACATCCGGAGGGAAACCAACTTATCTAAATTTTGTAAGCTCCTAAAAACCTGGCTCTTCCCCTAGGTCACATACGTTCCCTAGCTACATTCTTCTAGCTCAGCGCTGGGACGCCCCTGGGTAGCCACGCGCTTTACAAATCCACTTCCAATTCCAATTGCAATTCCAGTCCATAAAGAGCAATAAAAAAATTCCTGAGGCCCAGTACATCAGAATATACCAGGAGCGAACTGGAATGTGCAAGTTAGCTTATAGGTCAGGATGGCTCATGAGAAAAAATGTAAGTGGGGCCCAGAAGTCCTTTGGCCGGGACGATTCAGGCAGCTCCTCTGCATACATTTCCAACTGTTCCCTACAATAGGATAAATCCTGGATCCATTTTTGAACCGTGGGTAATCTCTTTGCGCCCCAACACTGTGCCATAGCCCGCTTTGCTATCAGTGTATCCACAGCAACCAGCTTTCTATTGCAAAGTTTCAAGGACCAAACATTACCCAACAAGCATAATTCAGGAATGCACTGCACTCGTTACAACACAATGTCCATTAGTACACTCGCAACTTTAGCCCAAAAGGTGGCAATCCCAGTACAGAGCCAGGAGAGATGTAATAAGTCAGTGTCTGCCTGCCCACATCGCACACAACAAGCAGTATCTTGCAAGCCAAATCTCCGCAAATGCACAGGAGTATAGTAAAGGTGATGTAAAAATTTGAAGTGTATGATGCTCAGGTTGCAGTTGGCTGTGAGTCGCCCAGTCACTTTGTGGCAATAGTGCCAATGATCCACTGTCAGCACATTACCAAGGGCTACATTCCATTTATCAAGTGAGGTATGCTCCTCCGATTCCCGCTCGCGAAGAGACGCAGTGTAAAGCTTAGTCTCTTACGGACCTACCCCACAAGCCCTGCCTGCAGCGCCCGCAGTGTCTGAGGCTCCGCAGGTAAAATTGGATAGACATCCTGGATGGCTAGACGAACCCGCACGTACATAAAACACAGCCTAGAGCCCCGCAGATGGCCCGTCTGCAGGTCCAGTAGGAAACAGTACTGGCCCTGTTTATACAAGTCCCCCATGTGCGAGATCCCGACTGCTTGCAGTGTGGTCCGCGCCAGACGTTCCTGCACTGCAGATATACCAGAGTGTGACGCGATTGGCAATTTGGGGGAGTAGAGATAGGGCAGCTTCGCTCATCCCACCAGCGTCTGCCAGGCCCATGCGTTACACTGCACCGGATTGATTTCTGTTCCGGGGACCTTTGGTCCCTCCCGAAAGAGCCACTACCACCAGTGGTACTGGGTGTATTGCGTCCGCCTCAATCGCAGTATGAGGGAGAAAGCGTTGTGGGAAGAACCAATAGTGCGCCTGAGCACACAGGTAATAGAGGAGCATATCAGGAGCCTCAAAGCCGCCAAGCTCAAAAGGCTGAATTAAGGTATCCCAGCTGCAACGGGGTTTTTTACCCCCCCAATGAAGGATAATAGGGTTGTCTGTAATGTCTTGAACACAGAGATATTCAGGCGGATAGGAATATTAACGAAGAAATATAATAATTTGGGCAACATGACCATTTTGAGTACTGCTATGCGGTCCGCTAGTGAGAGTGGCAGGCGAGCCACCTCTCTGCCTTTTCAGTAAGTTGTGCAATGGTACATCCATAATTCATGGATATAACCTGAGCAACCAGATACCCAGGTATTTCACCCGGTCCTGATTCCAGGACAGAGGAAAATCGAGTTCAATTTCGCAGGTTCCTGACGTCAAGGGGAATACAGTCGACTTGGCCCAGTTTATCCCTAAGCCCGAGAAGCCTTCAAACTTAACGTATTCTCGCAGCAATTCTGGGAGATAGGTCGCAGGCTCGCGGACATATAACAACATGTCATCTTCGTAAAGCGAGATGACAAGTGGCCCTTGCCTGAAGCGCAGTTCCGCTGAGGCGTGTAGTTGATGCAGTTTACAGGCCAGTGGCTCCAATGCCAATGCAAACAGCATTTGCCATGGGGGGCAGCCCTGCCACGTGCCTCTGCCTATAGGAAACATCGAGGACACCCAGCTATTTACCCGTACCCTGGCCGCATGTTTGGTATACAAGATCCTGATCCAGCGCAAAAGAATGGGGGGAATCCCATCCTTGTAAGAACAGTAAACATATACTCCCAAGAGAGGGAGTCAAATGCTTTGGTAGCATCGAGGAGCACCACCACAGCCTGAAAATCTGAGTTGAAGTAGTGGAGAGTGGCAAAGAGAGTGCGCAAGTTTTGCACAGTGGATCTGGCAGGCATGAATCCTGACTGATCGGGAAGTACCAATAAGGGGATCAAGGTCTGTAGACGGAGGGCAATCATTTTTGCCAATATTTTGGTATCGATGTTAATCATCGAGAGTGGTCTGTAGAATCACATTGATTGGACACCTAGTCAGGTTTTAAAAGCATCATCAAGGGAGCCTCCATTAATGATGGTGGCAGACGCCCCGTGGCATACACTTTGGCATAGACTTCAAGGATTCTGGGGGCCAGGCCGCAAACGCCTTATAAAACCCGCTCGGAAGGCCATCTAGACCTGCTACCTTGCAAGTGGGGAGGGACATTATGGTGTTCTTCAAGTATTCCTCATCAAGCCGCTGGATAAGGTATTCTCGATGCCCAGGGGCCAGCTAGCCTAGTGCGACATCATCTAAATACTGTAAAGAGCCATATGGTAATCGAGTATTTCACTGATGGCCGCTGTACCATAGTGAGCTTCCCCTGCTTTATCAAGCATGTCCATGATATGCTCTTGGCACCATGGTGCTGCTAATTTCTGAGCAAGTGAGCGACTAGGTCGACCCCCCTCTCCATAGTATCGGGCCTTACTACGTCTGGATCGGTGTACCATATCTTGGTGAGCAGTTTTGTTGTACTGCATAACCAACTTGCGAATCTTAGACAACGCTTCAGGTAACGGGTTTAACTTATCGGCTCTTTCGAGGGCGGAAATATCACTCGCCAGTCTATGAATACTCCTATGCGTTATCCCGAAAAAAGTGGTGGATAGCCTCCCTAACCATGGATTTAAAGACTGAATCTGTCAAGGAGGACGGTTGCAATTGCCACTGGAATTGCGGCCTCTCACATGCCCGGACCTGCAAGAGCACTGGAGAATGGTCCGATAGCATCCGGGGCAAATGACGCACCCCAACTGCCCAAGCACATGATGCTTCTGTGGCCAGCCAGGAGTCCAAGCGGGACCACGTTCTGTGTACAGATGAAATAAAAGTACTCTCTCACGAACCTGAGTGCTGTAGATGCCAGACATCCCTCAGACATCCAGTATCCATCAAGCCAAGCAAAGCCTCTGTAGCTTGTTTAGGCTGGGCGCAGTCACTAACCATCCGATCCACATCGACTTCTAAACAGACATTAAAATCCCCTCTCCATATGATATCAGCGTCAGGGTACCCTGATATGTGGCACCAAACGTCCGTGAAAAATGACGGGTAATCAACATTCGGCCCATACACATTCACAATCAGAACACTAATCCCACCTGGCAGGCCTTGCACCAGTGCAACTCGGGCCAAGTCATCTACCTCAGTGCGTATAACCTGAAATGGTACCCCTTTTTTAATCAATATCAACACTCCAGGTGCACATCTAGAGTAGGAGGAAGCTACGCGTGCGTGTCCAAAGCCCATCGTACCCCCACATTTCTGACAATTTTGTGAGATGAGTTTCCTGCAGGAAGGCAATCTGAATATTCATTCTGTCTAAATAAGCAAATAGCTGCCCTGATCTTTTTGAGGTAGTTGAGGACCCGGACATTCGAGGATAAAAGGTGTGTGTTACCACTTATCTGGTCAGTAGATTGTGATGGAACCTAGCAATTACAGATATGTGAGCCTTTTTGTGCACTAGTACAATGAAAGAAAAGATAAAGTGCAAAAAACATAAAACATACAGTGCCAGAGGGTACCCTCCCCAGTGTAACCCCTCATTCTCCCTCCCACTTCAGCGTCCCCAACTCGCCAAAGCCATCCTAACCCACCCTGCCTCTTCCTAACAAACAAACAATAATGTAAAGCTTAGTTGGGGTATACCCATACAAGGAGGCTAGAGTGCAACTGCCCCCCTGTCTAGCAGGAGGTGGCTGAGCAGGACGCTGTAGTTGTGCCTGCGAAATACATTATCATGGAACCCACACCAGATATGAAAGCATGTTAATCACAGTTAATCCCAACCAAGTCCACAGGTGCGTGAGAATGAAACAAGATTTACAAATAGGTAGCTGATCGTGGGTTAACATATACCATAGGAGAATCAGAATCATCAGAATCATCCGGACAGTAGAAGAGTCCTACAAGTACCCCACGGAAACCTACTGCTCCTCCGTATCAGACGGTGTTCGAGATTCACTACGCCTTCTCTTAAGGCGTTTTGCATGTTCTAAGGCTGCCTTGCGGTTGTTGAAAATGTGAAAGTTTCCATCTGAGCCAGTATTTAAATGTGAGGGGTAGAGCATAGCATACGGGACACACTCTGACTGGAGACATTTATTGACATCTGCAAACTCCTGTCTCGCCGCCTGGACCACAACTGTGAAATCCGGAAAGAAGGAGAGTTTGTTGCCTTGGTGTTTAATGGTGCCTTTCTCTCTCATCAAATGTAAAATGGCATCACAGTCCCTATATTTCAGTACTCTCGCAATAATGGGGCGAGGGGGATCTCCTGGAACCAGAGCAGCCACCGAGCGATGGGCCCTCTCTACAATGAACATGGCAGACAGCTGCTCCGCACCAAAAAGGTCTGTGATCAGTTTTTCAAAGAAGGTCTCCATTTTGCTCACATTGGTGGACTCCGGCAGCCCAGTGATACGGATATTGTTACGCCTAGAGTGTGCTTTCAGGTCCTCATTTTTTAGCTTGGATGATGGACAAGACTTTTTCCATGTTGAGGGTATTCCTGGCGACTTCACTCAGGCCGTCCTCCGTTGCAGAGACTCGCTGCTCGACTTCCCCTATGCGGGTGTTCTGTTTTTCCAGTTGGGAGGACATGTGGTTGAGCCGATGATTGACAGCTGCCATCACACCCTCGATAGTCTGGAGGCTGCACTGCATTGCCAAGAGCGTGGCCTCAAGGGTGGAGGTCCCCCCTCCGGTGCGTCAGCTTTGGAGTCCGGGGCGGCTTTCTGTGGCATCCTAGCAGGCCTTCTTCCCTCAAACGTGAGGCAAGACTGGGTCTTATCCGATCTGCCCATGTCACCTAGAGACTGAGAGGGGTGAGGTGGAGTCCGGCCCTCTCAGCGTCACTGTAAGAAACAAGCAATAGTCAGTGGTACCTCCACCTCCGTCCACCCCCAGACGTCCGCAAAGCCACATTTCAAATGTGTGAGCCCCCACCCGCACCGCAGTGTATTGTTGATGCAAAATCAAAAGATATGCCCCAAAGGGGTTGGTAGAGACTGCAATTCAATTGAGGTGGGGAGCGATGCAGACCCCCACTGGAAGCAACATGCTCCCACCCATCAGAGCTCAGCAATGACACAAGGCTGTTCGAGACCTAGTCCAGCAAGAATCCCAGGCCGCAGGGAGTGTGCCGCACTCAGGTGCCACAGTGGCAGCAGCAAAGCCGACCTCACGCAGGTGGGCCGCACAACGGTTACGTTCCCAGTTCCAGTCAAGCGGCAGCGCCAAGGGAGCATCTGTCAGGCGTGGGCAGGCAACTCAGTTCATTACACCTAATGGGTAGAGCACCAGCTGGCCGCGGGCCTGGCCCCACAGTCACAGCAAGTAGGTCAATTTAGAGCACCACAACGCGCCCGGTGCAAGAGGGACTATGCCAGTGCCTCACAACGTACTCGCAATGTATCCCCCAGCAAGATGACCATGAAAGTGACAGATGGGGGCCAGGTTGATGTTATGTAGGGAGGTGTAGGCTTATCTATGGAAATGCTGGCAGGGAGTCGATCGCTGAGCGCCCCACTAAAAAAGAGGCATAGTCTGCTCCAATCTCCCCCAGAGAGGAACCAGTAGGCGGGACACCCCAGGGACAGGGAGCCAGGTGACGGTTCGTAATGCGACTAGAGTCACTTCCGAACACAGGAAACTCTGGACCACCTGCTCCCCCAGCACGTTAATGCAGCTCGCGGGAAGCTGCCCGCACCAGGCACGCACCCGCCTCAGCTTGTTACGGGCCAGCGATAGGCCACGGCGCACTCACCACCTCCAGAGCCGGGTGCACAGGGGCCCACCTCCACTGCAGCCGCCGCAGGCACCAGAGTCCTCCGCTCTTGTTGCTCTCCTCACGGCCACACAGAGCCCGGAGCAGCTCCCCCAGCGGGCGCCATAGTGTCAGGGGCAAAGCTTCGTCCTCTTTAAACCAATCCTTGATCGCAGACAGGCTTCCACAAAGCGAAGAGGGCACACTGACTCAGGGATGGCAGCCGCATCAAAGCTCCCCCCGGGCACCGCCATTTCAAGTTCTCTCTCAGCAGGCCTTAATAGCAGGTATTCAACCATTTCAGCAGCATCAAAGGGTACCAGTTTAAGAAGGGGGACTCCGCTCATCAGATGCCTACCCCTGTGCCAGCAGATGACAAGGGCCTCACTAGGGTGCAGCCATGTTGCTGTGCGCCTTCTAGTGCCCCATCAGACAGACATCATGCTTGTCGACACGTTCTTTCAACCTGTCGAGGTGGCTGGCCATGAGATCTAGCTTGGCATCAATTGTCTGTAGGCTGGTTTTCACATTGGCAAGAATTTGTTTGAGATCGCCATGCGACTAATATCCTCCATGGAAGGGGCAGTGGCTGTCTCCTGTGATGCTCCATTTCCATCTGGCATGTGGTCTTCCTGCTTTTGAAAGGAAGTCGGGATTGGCGGGTATCGCGTTTACCCATCTTACCCACTGAGGCCCAGGGTGCAAGCAATGCCCGGCAGTGATGCTAAGATCAGATCAGCCCGGAAGTTAAAGTTGTACTTAATGGTTCAAGATTCAAGCTCCATAACAGGAACAGCAAGGAAAACACGCTGTCCCTTCTGACTTGCCATGTCTATGTATCCCTTCCACCTTGAAGGGCCTTCTCCAGTAGGGCTGGGACAAAGCAGGATTATGTGTGAGCTGCAGATGACAGTAGAGTGCTCCCAAGGGACCAGCAAGGTCCACATCAAGAGTGTGTCCAACTACACAATTCCTACTGGGTGGCACACCTCCAAGTACTGCCACGCCTTGGAGTATAACTGACACTGCGTGAGGTGGGCTTTGGTGCTCTCACTGCGGGACCAGGGTGGGGCACACTTCCTGCGGCCTGGGATTCTTGCTGGACTAGGTCTCGAGCAGCCTTGCATCATTGCTGGGCCTCTGGTGGGTGGGAGCATCTCGCTTCCAGTGGGGGTCTGCATCGCTCCCCACCTCAATTGAATTGCAGTCTCTACCGACCCCCTTGGGGCCTATCTTTCGATTTCGCATCAACAATCCACTGCTTACCTCTCCTGAAGCGCGAGTGGGGACTCACACATTTGAAAAGTGGCCTTGCGGATGCCTGGGGGGCGGACGGTGGTGGGGGTACCCGCAGACTATTGCTTGTCTCACACCTCCAACAGC
The DNA here is from genome assembly GCF_964263255.1 of Lissotriton vulgaris. Taxonomy (NCBI): domain Eukaryota; kingdom Metazoa; phylum Chordata; class Amphibia; order Caudata; family Salamandridae; genus Lissotriton; species Lissotriton vulgaris. The sequence goes on along the minus strand of NW_028243465.1, from coordinate 23,956 downwards.
AGGATGGCTAGTGAAATAGCATGTCAAGGCCAGAAGCTTCAAAGCCTCTGCCGCCTTCGATATGCAACATCCGCTTCTCCCCAGACCTACCCCTTGCCCTGGAGCCCATTTGGCAACAGAGGATATGGGAAATTAGTTAGTCAGAAGAAACTCTAAGGTGGGTCACCCGAAGTGAACAGTCAAAGAAGGGTTTCACCATCTTGGGTTTCATAAACTGGAACTCTGGGTTAGGTTTATGGCCACTCTTCACAGGAAGTGGCCGTATAGGGGATTTTATTGCCCCAGGTGTAAATAGCCCATTGGTTACTAACATACACTCCCCTAAAGGCCCCTAAAATCTGTATTTAGGGGTCTTCCTGACACCAGGAAATCAGAATCGTCTACCTTGGAACTGAAGAAGGACTAAGAAGATCCGAAATTGCAAGAATTGTGGATCAGCTCCGAAATTGGCACTAAGCCCTGCCTGGCTGCTGCCATGCAGACGCTGTGCAACCTCAAGGAAGATGTGGAGGACTGCCAGAGCTTCAACAACCAAGCAACATTTCCCTTGGGTTGGAGCAGCCACTCTCCCGCAGCTGCAGGCACCAACTGCACTAGTCCATTTTGCTGATCACCGGGTCCACCGAGGAGCATCTCTACAGGAGGAGGTCACCATGGTTTTAGGGTATCAACCCTGTCTCTCCAGTGAGTGTCTAGGCCCTCCAGGAGCCTATCAGCACAAATAGCCTGGGTACCGGAGCACTTGCAACAACCAAGGCGTGCAATTCCAAAGCCGACCTGCCGGTGAAGGACTTCAGGATCAAGCATGCCTTCATTGAATATGGCCCTGCTGCTCTGTTTTCTTTCACTCTTCAGGTTACCCAAGCAAAGTGTGAGCCTCCAAAATAAGTGACCTGCCGGACTAAACACCTTAGCACACGAGCCCCTAAGCCCAAGTGAACATATGGTACCACATTGCCCCTGAGACCCTCAAGCACCAAGACCCCCTATGGGTTCTACTGGACTTGTTCCCAAGTGTCAGATTGCACTGCTGGTGGTTTCTTGCACCCTGGCCTCAGATGTGTCTGGAATTTCTGTTCACCCTGCCCTGGTCCTAGCTTATTGGCTGGCACAATAGGCTATTCTGAAGTTATTTGTGTATGAGCTGAGAGAGTGTACTTGAAGCACAACTATGACAGTTGACAGATCCGCCCCGTCATCAAGTCAGGATGGTCAATCTGCCCAAACCCAGACCCTCGGTTGTGTGGCTGCCTGGGAGGAATACACAAAGAACAACTACCAACTACATTCAGTCATGTTACTCAAGAACAGGCTGCAAGCACCAAATAGTAGGGCAAGAAAATGTGGTATTTTTAGAATTGTGATGTAAAAGCCCACTTTACCATTGAAGAGGGTCTTTAATTACAATTCTGTAGACATCAAACATTACATTTCAACCTGCTCCTAAACCAAAGTTTGCACTTAATGAATATAATAAGGTAACCTAATATTATTATTTGGGAGAGTTAGGCCATACAAACGTGAAAAACGAATTTGAGAGCTTTTCACTATGAGGATTTATAAAAATTAAAAGTAGGTGCCCAACTTTTTTAATACAGTGCACTATGTCCTATGGGCTTTTCAGAGCCTACACTTATAGGTAACTTATCTGTATTAAAAAAGAAGGTGTAGGCCTGCCAAGTCAAAAAGGCAGTTTAAAACTAAGTTTCCCTGCGTGCATATGGTGTACCACATTACTAGAGACTTATATGTAAATAAAATATGCCAATTGGGCATTAGCTAATTTTACCATGCTTACAGGTATGAGTACAGGTACCTTAGCACTGGTTAGCAGTGGTAAAGTGTGCTTAGTCCCAAAGCCAACAAAAACAAATACAGCAAAACAGGATGAGTGTATGCAAAGGTTTGGAGGAAAACCATACCAAGTACTGCAGGTCTAACACTATGATTGCATAATATTTGTGTCACTTAAGTCCTGAAAATATGTACCTTTTGTTAATATGGAATTGTAATACTGGTTTTGAAAATATGCTTGTATGTATGTGATTTAAGTAAAAGTTATATTGAATCTTTGTTACCTTAAAGATGAATTACTGCAGTGGGTACACTGTGAAAGAGACCACTGTGCAGGGGGAGATAATTGCAATAGGCCCAAGTGGCATTATATGAAGATCTTTGGACTTTATGTGCTATTAATGCTCTACATGATGAGGGTTAAGACTAGAGAGAAGAGTGCCATAAGGCTGCTCAGCAGTTAGTAATTCAATTGTACTTATTAATTTGACTAAGGTTTTTTAAATCACATGCACAATGTCAAGACTCATAGAAATACTGTGAAAAATGTATTCTACTGAATACATAATTTGTGTATTGATAAGCACTTAAATTGAGTTAACAATATCAGCTACTTCCAAATAACCGTAAGCAGATATGAATTCAAGAATACTACAACTATAGTTCCTAATAAACGCCTATTTTGATCATATGTTGGTAGTCAAAATTCCAGAGCCATTTAGATTTTGGGCAATATTATTAACCTCAATAGTGTGACTATCAACCAAATAATTTACTTTAGGTAAAGAACTAAAATGAAAGAAAAATGAATAAATGAATTTACAATCGACAAACATTCTGCATACAAAGCTAGTATTATGAAGACTAAAGGTCAAGGTCAGGCAACTCCAGAGAGACACTTCTAACTGTGAATGGCTGTTTCATTACCACATTTAGGGGCATATCTAGGAAGGCATTTGTGATTCGCAAACGCCGGAATTCGTAGAATTCCGGCGTTTGCGAATCGCAAACGGCCTAGTGGTATGTAGGTGCCACATTTCAAAATAAAGAATCGCAAAAATTGCGATTACTTATTTTGCTCAAGAATTTAAGGAATTGCAATTTTGGGATTCCTTAAATGCTATGTAGGAGTGCCTCTGACATTGCGAATATGTCTTAAGGAATCGCAAAATACCACCTACTCCAAGTAGATGGTATTTTGAGATTTCCTTTCAAAATGAATTGTTTTGTAAAATTCAAAGTGCCATGTGGCGCACAGACATGCCATTAGGGCATGTATGTGCGCCACATGTACTTACAGGCACATTCCAGGGGTGCAACAGGTGTCCTTTGGACACCCTGGCACCCTTGGAATTGCGATTCTCAAATTGCGATTTTCTCATAGAAAATCGCAATTTGAGAATGTATCCCCATTCATTCCTATGGGCCTCTTGGCCCATAGGAATGAATGGGACACTCATTCCTTAATTGCGATTCACAATTTGCTAATCGCAATTAGGGATTTTAGAGATTCACAATAAAATTCCGAATTTTTACCTACATTCCATTTTGCAATTCTCAAATAGCGATTCCTTAAAAATCGCTATTTGAGAATCGCAACATGTGATTTACCTACATATGCCCCTTAGCTAGGACTAGGATGAGGAAGGGGGACAATAAAGTAATGGCTCTTTGTATATTCTTCACTGACTCTGTCTGCCATTTGCAATTATTAATGTTCTCTGTTACTTGGTAACATAATTGATAACATTTCCATTTCCTCTTGTCATGTCTTTGCATATCCGAGCATTCTTTGGTCTATTGATTATGGAGCTTACACAAACAGTTTTCAAATTATTTGTTTCTATAAAATTACTTTAGCTTAAAGGGCTTTGTAGACTTTAAGAAACCCTTGACATTTAATATTTGATAGATATTACTTAGTCTTTGTCAACTTGATGGATATACCCAGGTCGCTGAAGGGTATTCGCATGGCCCGTTAAGAGTAAAACTTCTGTTCTACAAAGTTAATTACATTACAGTGTGCATTTCTTGAAACTAATTCATTTAATTCAATTGAATGAAACATCTATTTTTCCACAAATTATCCGATCCATTCTGCTGCCCCCAAAATTGACCCAATTTAAGTATCATGCAAGTTATTCCCAAAAGGACACAAACACTTACCTAAAGTTATTCTTCTACCTCGCTTCAGGGATACTACAAATCCAAAAATAAAAAGAAATATAAATATTTCAAATGTCATAAACCTATACATATATGCCAATGATTTATGCATGTATTAATATAATATATTAGTGTGTGGGTCTATGTAATAATGCGAAATAGTGTGAAGAACTTTTATTATGAATGTTGAAATCTAACACGTACAATTATATATTTATATCCATTCTTTCATTCTCAAAGGTTGAATTTTTGTATCTGATAACTCTATAATAACATTATATATCCCTCTGAAATAAAATCCTTAGCGGATAAAGGCATGAGGTAACTCCACTGCCCCTTTTTCTTTCATTACATAAACCCCTCTCCCCCACTGGTAGTCTCTTCTGTCGCCTGCAAATTCCACTAACCAGCTAATCTCTTGATCAGAAGATAATCTAAGACGTCAGGGCCCATTCTTTTTAATCTATTTTTCAAATATAACAATGTATTTGCTTGAAAATCTTTTTTTTAGACATTCTTTATTTTACAATCATCAATTTAATTAATATTTTTTAGGAAATTATTTTTTTCAACAAAGAAGATGATGTACTCCGTTCAAGGTCGTGCTATAAAATTATTATTTAAAAAATCTTGCAGCAACAACTGTGTTTAATGTGAGAAATTAAGTTGGGTTTTGGTTTAGGGAAATGTGGACCTTTCTCAAGCAACAGCCACAATCCTTGTCAGGGTGACCCACAATAGGTCATTAGATTAACCTGTGCAGAACCCTCTAGTAGCTTGGCAAGGAAGAGGCAATGTGTAAAGTATTTATGCAGCACTAAAACACTAATACAATGAAAACCCCACATAAGAACATTCCTCACCAATTTTGAAAAATAGATTAAAATGTAATAAATTATTTGACACCACAATGAGAAAAATTAAATTAGTAGAACTGGTGCAATGCAATTTGAAAGATTTGAGGAAACTATAGCTCCACAAAGCACAAACTGTGGCTCACGGTTATCTGGAAGTGAGAGACAAGGTGAAAGTCATAGGTTCAGGTGGACTGGTATGGAGATTGGGCCATATACAGGGACCAGGTTAATACCGCTGACAAAGTTATCTTCTAAAGCATGAAGTGTTCTGTGTGTGGTGGAGATGAGGAACAAGAAGAGGGTCGCGGGTGGTCATTGCGGTAGCACAAAGAGCAGGAAGGGTGTCATGGACAGTCATCCCTGTTGCCGGAAGATCCTTTTGGGCATCATGGATGGTTGTTGCTGGAGCGTTCAGTTGGCGATCACCACATGCTGTAGTGCGAAATGCTGGTGGTCGTCGCTGGCTGTCTCTGTAGCATGAAAAATCTGGTTCACCAGAGCATCAAGTTGTAGGATTGAAGAGCGAACTTGCCCGTTTACGGTTGTGAAGAGCTGAAAACATCGAGTTTTTCTTTTCTTGTAGAAGGACCTGCACTGATGCCACACCAAGGGTCCAGGAACTGAGGGGTACCTCTTAGGGTATAGAAACTGGCTCCAGCAGAGGCTAGCAGGGCACAGGCAGATTCATTACAGCAGGTCAGCTGGGCAATGTCAAAAAGGTCTCTAGGATTTGCGGTGTGCTTGTAGCTCGGAACAGGTCAGACAGCTGACCCTTGTAGTCACTTCTGCTTGGGATGATGGTTGCAGGTCCAGTGTTCTATCTTAGACTGCAGGACAGGCCTTAAGGAGCAGGTCAGTTCTCTGGCTGCAGGGCAGTCCTGCTTCAGTAGAATTCCCAGGTCCAGGCATGTACTGAAGAGTGGGACTGGGGGTCCTTTATTATACCTGGTGCCCACTTTGAAGTTGAAGAAAGTTCTGGAGTTTTCCCTCCTCAGAAGTGTCTGGAGTTTCCTGCCTCACTGCCATGGTCCCATGTTGTCTGCAGACAAAATAGGCTATTATGAAGTCCTTTGAGTGTGAGCTGAGGCAGTGTTTTTGAAGTGCATAATATTTTTTAGGAGATCAGCACCTAAATTGACTTGACAATATCGGCTACTGCCATATAGCCATAAGTAGATATCGATTAAGGAATACAACATTTATAGGTCCATATAAACACCTACTTTGATCATATGTGGGGAATCAAAATTCCAGAGTCATCTAGATGTAGGGCAATAATATTGACCTCAATACTCTGACTAAAAACCATACAATATACTTTAAGTAAGGCAATCTAATGAAAGAAAAATAAATACAATGAATTACCAATCACCACAAATATGTATAAAGGACTAGTAATCCTTCACTATATACTAAAGAATAAAGGTCAATGTCAGGCATTTCCAGAGAGACACCTCAACCTGGGAATGTCACCCAAAACCACATTATGGGGCCGATTATGATCGCGGACGGACTTGCGTCTGTCCGCGATCATTGAGGAGGAGGGGACGTCTGCATGGGCTGCGGAGTCCCCTCCTGTGCGATTAGGATGTGACCGCCACCCTGGCGGTCACATCCTTTATTTTTAACATTGCAGCGGGTGCAGCTTCAAGCTGCACCCGCGGCAATGTTAAAAATGCACGCATTGCATTTGCATGCAGAAAGAGGCAGGCACCGCGCGGTGCCTGCCGCTTTCTGCATGCAAATGCAGGGGGGTACCATAGGTACCCCCCATGTGCACCCCCCACCCCCCCTTCACCTAGGGGGCCCGCAACGGGCCCCCTAGGTGAAGTTCCGTATGCTTTTCCACGGCGGAAAACCCGCCGCGGAAAAGCACTTTTCAAAGCCCATCCTGATATGGCGGACGGTGTCTGAGAGACATCGTCACCATATCAGAGCTTTTCCGCCGCGGTTGTAAGCCGACCGCGGCGGAAAAGCTGCGGACGGAAACCAGGACCCACCAGCCATCCTAACGTGGCGGTGGGTCCTTGGTCAGTCCGCTGCGGTTTTTCCGCATCCTCGGGGCCGGCGGTGGCTTCCGCCGGCCCCAAGGATGCGGAAAAACCGCAATCATAATCAGCCCCTAAGTTAGGACTGGGATGAGGAACATGGACAAGGAGGTAATGACTCTTTGCATTGATGGCTTGATTGTAAGTTCTGCACTGTCTCTGTATGTCTGTGCCATTTTAAATTATTCATTATTTTGCTATTTGATAACATAATTGCAAAATATTTCCCTTTCCTTTTGTTACATGTCTTTACATATCTGACCACTTGTTGGTATATTGATTATGGAGCTTCATCAAAAAGGATTTAATTATTTTTTTCTATTAATTACTCTAGCTTAAATAACTTTTCAATACCTTGACATTTGATATGTGATTGAAATTATTTCAGTAAGGCCTCTGGGACTTTTTGTGTGCCTGAAGCTCTGAACAGGAAGTTAGTGGGCTGACCTTCAGAGTCACTTCAACCTGAGATGATAGGTACAAGTCCATTCTCCCTTTTAGGACAGCAGGAAAGGCCACACGCAGCAGCTTAGTCCTCTGGTGGCATGGCAGTCCTTCCTCTGTAGAATTCACAGGTTCAGTTGTGTACTGATGAATGGGTGTGAGGGTTCTTTTTTATGCCTGGTGGCCACTTTGATGTGGAAGAAACTTCTGGAGTTCTGTCCCCCTCCCCCCCAGAAGTGTCTGGACTTTCCTGCATCCCGCCCTGGTCCCAGGTTGTATGCAGGCACAATGGGCTAGTGGGAAGTCCTTTGTGTTTCAGCTGAGACAGTGTGTTTGAAGTGCAAGTGTGATAGGTGGCATATCCGCCCCATCATCAAGTCAGGATGGCTCATCCTGCCATAACCCAGACCTTATTTTGTGTGGCTATCTGTGAGGAGTACACAAAGGCCACCTGCCAACTTCACCTAGTCATGTGACACAGGAACTAAATTGGTAGGGCAAGAAAATGGCAACTTTTAAAAGTACTATTAAAGAGAATCTTGAATAACAATTCCTCAGGCATCAAATATTACATTCCTGCCTGCTCCCAAGGCAAAGTTTTAACTTAATGAATATAGTAAGGTAACCCAATGGCATCCTTTTGGAGAGTGATGCCTTGCAATAGTGAAAAGCACATTTAAGAGCTTTTCACTACTAGGACAGGTAAAACCTAAAAGTGCATGTCCAGCTTTTTAAAGACAGTGCCCTTTTGGCTTTTCATGGCCTACCCTTAAAGGTAATCTATATGTATTAAAAAGGAAAGTGTAAACCTGTCAATTCAAAATGGCACTTTAAAACTGCACAAACAAGCTACAATGGTATGCTTGAGACAGGGTTTGACTGTCTACCAAAGTGGGTGGCACAATAACCCGTGTAGGCCCACTAGTGGCATTTAATTTACAGCCCTAGGTATATGGTGCACTTTGCACTGGTTAGCAGTAGTAAAGTGTGCTTAGTCCCAGAGCTAATAAAAACAAATACAGCAAAACAAGATGGGTGAAAGAAAACTGTTTGGGAGAAAACCATGCCAAGGATGGCAGTTCTAATAATATGGTTGCATAATTTTGGTGTCACTTCAGTCCTGGAAATTCGTACCTTTAGTTAATTTTTTTATTGTAAGTCTGGTTTTGAAAAATGCACTTGGCTGCACGTGATTTATGTAAACTGTCATGGGGCTACATTAGACCCGAGTAGAAACACCACCCTTTGACCGGCTCATATTTTTAAGTTGCCTTTTTTTCTTAAACACAATGACATTGGGCACACATGTAATTGCGTGCCTGTTCAGGATAATATTTTCTGAAGCATCATTGCTTGCATTTCCACTTCATGGGCACATTATCACAATACCTTGAACATTCTGTATAAGCGGTAAGTTCACTGCACAAATGTTGTTGTTATTATTATTTGTTTGTTGAAGAGCTTTTACAATAGAATCAACAATAGTAGTCTCACTGAGACTTCTGCATGGCAACATCGGTGATGTTTTGTATATAAACGCTATCATTTTCTTGTTTACTTAGAGGAGCATTTCGCTGGTGCTGAGAGGTCCCTTAGGGCCAGAATTCCAACCCAGCTGATTGTTCTTTAAATCTTGCCGACGACACCCAGCTGATCCTCTCCCTCACCAACGACCCCGCCACCACCAGAGCCAGACTTCACTAAGTGATGAAAGACGTCTCCGAGTGGATGAAGAACAGCCGCCTGAAACTGAACTCAGACAAGACGGAAGTCCTCATCCTAGGATCATTGCCCCCCGCCTGGGACAACTCTTGCAGGCCCCCTGCCCTGGGCACCACACCCAAGCCAACGGACCACGCACGTAACCTGGGCTTCATCCTGGACTCCTCCATCTCGATGACCAGACAAGTCAACGCCGTTTCATCATCATGCTTCAACACCCTGCGCATTCTCCGCAAGATCTTCCAATGGATCCCTACCGAAACCAGGAAGACGGTCAGCCAGGCTCTCGCCACCAGCCGACTGGACTACGGGAACCCCTTTTACGCGAGAACCACAGCCAAACTACAGAAAAGACTCCAGCGCATACAGAACACCTCCACACGACTCATCCTGCACATCCCCAGACACAACCACATCTCCATCCACCTGAGAGACCTGCACTGGATCCCAATCAGCAAGAGGATCACGTTCAGACTCCTCACCCACTATAGGTGTGGCAGGGTATACTCAGACATGAGTCCCTTTCTCACTGCTCCATCAGGATTCAAGCAAGCCGGGCCGAAGAGGCTGAAATGCCAGAAACCGGTCCCCGGTAGCTTGTCTCCTTTCTGGTGCAGTGAGATAAATAACGGTGATGGATCAAGCCCTGATCTTTGGACTGGGTAAGAGTGGTCTGCTCAATTCAGACACTCTGTTCATCACCACCCCCTTTTGTAAATCGATTTTGGCCACTATAGGTGTGGCAGGGTATACTCAGACATGAGTCCCTTTCTCACTGCTCCATCAGGATTCAAGCAAGCCGGGCCGAAGAGGCTGAAATGCCAGAAACCGGTCCCCGGTAGCTTGTCTCCTTTCTGGTAAAGAATTGGCTTGGTAGTTTAGTCTGCCCTGTTCCCATGATACACTGGGCCAGGGACAGACTGATTTGCATATAGCCAGGTTCTGAGCTGGGATGGGGCAGTGAGATAAATAACGGTGATGGATCAAGCCCTGATCTTTGGACTGGGTAAGAGTGGTCTGCTCAATTCAGACACTCTGTTCATCACCACCCCCTTTTGTATTGCAATAGTGAAAAGCACATTTAAGAGCTTTTCACTACTAGGACAGGTAAAACCTAAAAGTGCATGTCCAGCTTTTTAAAGACAGTGCCCTTTTGGCTTTTCATGGCCTACCCTTAAAGGTAATCTATATGTATTAAAAAGGAAAGTGTAAACCTGTCAATTCAAAATGGCACTTTAAAACTGCACAAACAAGCTACAATGGTATGCCTGAGACAGGGTTTGACTGTCTACCAAAGTGGGTGGCACAATAACCCGTGTAGGCCCACTAGTGGCATTTAATTTACAGCCCTAGGTATATGGTGCACTTTGCACTGGTTAGCAGTAGTAAAGTGTGCTTAGTCCCAGAGCTAATAAAAACAAATACAGCAAAACAAGATGGGTGAAAGAAAACTGTTTGGGAGAAAACCATGCCAAGGATGGCAGTTCTAATAATATGGTTGCATAATTTTGGTGTCACTTCAGTCCTGGAAATTCGTACCTTTAGTTAATTTTTTTATTGTAAGTCTGGTTTTGAAAAATGCACTTGGCTGCACGTGATTTATGTAAACTGTCATGGGGCTACATTAGACCCGAGTAGAAACACCACCCTTTGACCGGCTCATATTTTTAAGTTGCCTTTTTTTCTTAAACACAATGACATTGGGCACACATGTAATTGCGTGCCTGTTCAGGATAATATTTTCTGAAGCATCATTGCTTGCATTTCCACTTCATGGGCACATTATCACAATACCTTGAACATTCTGTATAAGCGGTAAGTTCACTGCACAAATGTTGTTGTTATTATTATTTGTTTGTTGAAGAGCTTTTACAATAGAATCAACAATAGTAGTCTCACTGAGACTTCTGCATGGCAACATCGGTGATGTTTTGTATATAAACGCTATCATTTTCTTGTTTACTTAGAGGAGCATTTCGCTGGTGCTGAGAGGTCCCTTAGGGCCAGAATTCCAACCCAGCTGATTGTTCTTTAAATCTTGCCGACGACACCCAGCTGATCCTCTCCCTCACCAACGACCCCGCCACCACCAGAGCCAGACTTCACTAAGTGATGAAAGACGTCTCCGAGTGGATGAAGAACAGCCGCCTGAAACTGAACTCAGACAAGACGGAAGTCCTCATCCTAGGATCATTGCCCCCCGCCTGGGACAACTCTTGCAGGCCCCCTGCCCTGGGCACCACACCCAAGCCAACGGACCACGCACGTAACCTGGGCTTCATCCTGGACTCCTCCATCTCGATGACCAGACAAGTCAACGCCGTTTCATCATCATGCTTCAACACCCTGCGCATTCTCCGCAAGATCTTCCAATGGATCCCTACCGAAACCAGGAAGACGGTCAGCCAGGCTCTCGCCACCAGCCGACTGGACTACGGGAACCCCTTTTACGCGAGAACCACAGCCAAACTACAGAAAAGACTCCAGCGCATACAGAACACCTCCACACGACTCATCCTGCACATCCCCAGACACAACCACATCTCCATCCACCTGAGAGACCTGCACTGGATCCCAATCAGCAAGAGGATCACGTTCAGACTCCTCACCCACGCACACAAGGCTCTCCACGACCTGGGCCCCAAGTACTTCAACAACCGCCTGACTTTCTACACGCCCACCCGCCAGCTAACATCGACCAGCCTCGCCCTCACCGCTGTACCACGCATCCGCAGAGCCACCGCGGGAGGAAGATCCTTCACCTACCTGGCGGCCAAGACATGGAACTCCCTCCCCATCCACCTACGGATGACCCAGGACCACCTCTCCTTCAGGAAGCAACTCAAGACCTGGCTTTTCGAGCAGTGACGGACCCCTCCCCCCCCCCAGCGCCTTGAGACCCCTCCGGGACAGCAGTGCGCTATACAAATTATGTGATTGATTGATTGATTGATTGATGCTGCCCAGCTCTCCACCAAGTGAGGCATCTTTTTTTTGCTAAACATATTTTATTTCCTTTATTATGCTTCCACATTATAACATTGTATGCATTATATTTTACATGTCTGGCTTTCATGTTATCATGTACATACTTCTGCTTGAGTAAGTCTATCTACTTAGGTTTAAAATCTAACTGATATTTAATTTTTCCCCCAAACTAATCCAAACTCCCCCCTCCCGTGCCCTCACTTGGTTGCCGGCATATCTTGTCCCCACTGAACTGTTCCACCCTTTATTGTCTATTGTGTGGTTGCCCATTTTTGAGGAGGTGATCCTGGTCTTGTATCTTTCTATATTCCCCGTTTACTCCTAGTTAGTTCCGTCCGCGGGTGCCTGTTCTAACGCCCTTTCCTGGTTATGTGTTATGGGGGTCCCCTATCGTGAATGTATCTCTGGTGTTGTGGATCTGTACCTTTGTTTAATGTATTGCGCCTCCTCTACCAGTGCCTCCCATGCCCTTGCTCTCTCAGGTTTGCCAAGTCCTCTCTGTGCATTCCTAAGTAGGATCCTGCCCTCGAATTCCACCCATTTTTCCAGTTCCTGCTTCCATCTAGCTACACTAGGGCTGCTCAGTGCCGGACACCTGCAAGTAATTTCTTGCTTGGCTAGTATGAAGGTCAAGACCTAGAATTTGTGAGAGAAAGTTATAGCTAGAATTCGTTTTTATGACAACTTTGTTCCTAACTAAATACCCTTAAATGTCTTAGATATAGACAAATATTGAACAGACACTCTAACATAACATGATAAACAGAAAAAGCTTATGTTCATCAGTATATTTATTTATTTTTTAAAACAGTTTATTTTTTCTTTTTTTGTTTTTTCTCAAATTTTATAGAGTTGATATTAAAGTGGGTCAAACAATACTTTGATTATGTTTTGGGAATCCAAATAATCATTAAATATGAATAAATTCAAACACAGACATAAATGTATACAAATTTTCTGTGATAGACGAGAAACGTTGACTCAGGCAGTGCGGCAGATGTCTACAACGCGCGTTTCGGCAAACATGCCTTCATCAGGTAGCCGTCCACTACTTGAAAATAGAATGATGGGTGGCGATATACTGTGGTTTCTGCTCAGTCGAGGTATCACTATAAATAAGGCAGATTTGAATATAAAAACATGAAGGTATTGTTCGGGAGGTTCAGTTTCATGAATTATGTCCTCAAACTGCAGATGGGGTTAACAAACGGTATATTGTGTTTTCTTTATAAACGGTGAAAACGGACACTCCTCCTGAATAAAGCAAGGCGGTCCCAGATCGATTGTGGAGCCAGCTTAAAGGATTATTCTAGTGAGTAGACTTCAAGCGATCAATGGCCGTTATCTAAATCTTAGATGTGTTTAGGTGGCTTGATGATTGCCACCTAATATCACATGTTGAAAGCGCAATGGACCGTTTTGAATTTGATCGATGGTATTTTCCTTAGATAAAACGATTAATGATGTACGTCGCGTCCCGTCTCAGTAGTGCTGGCTCCGGCTGGGTTGAACGAGAAGAGATTAACCCAGCCGGAGCCAGCACTACTGAGACGGGACACAACGTATCGAATTCGAAACGGTCCATCGGGTATTACTGGACACTGGGTTTGCAACCATGATGCTTTTGGGAGGTTGGGCGGTGTTTGGAGTTTCCCCTGTTGCGCTACGTATTTGCAACTTAATAGATTTCGAGACCTTAGTCTGGGGATTCTTGGCTCCGGAGGGGGGGGGGGAGGGGAGACCGGGGGCATGTATGAAGTAGGGCAAGAAAATTTGGTATTTTTAGAATTGTGACGTAAAATACCACTTTACCATTGAAGAGGGTCTTAAATTACAATTCTGTAGACATCAAACATTACATTTCAACCTGCTCCTAAACCAAAGTTTGCACTTAATGAATATAATAAGGTAACCTAATATTATTCTTTGGGAGAGTTAGGCCATGCAATAGTGAAAAACGAATTTGAGAGCTTTTCACTATGAGGATTTATAAATATTAAAAGTAGGTGCCCAACTTTTTTAATACAGTGCACTATGTCCTATGGGCTTTTCAAGGCCTACACTTATAGGTAACTTATATGTATTAAAAAAGAAGGTGTAGGCCTGCCAAGTCAAAAAGGCAGTTAAAAACGAGGGGGCATATTATCAAGGACAGGCGATTCATTATCGCCGCTTTTGTCGGCAGGAAACTGCAGATAAAGCGGCGATAATGGCCTTGATAATATGCTCTATGAATTCTAATCGAAGGCCATGTTAGATGTGTTCACATCTAACATGGGCTTCGATTGGAATTCATAGAGCATATTATCCAGGCCATTATCGCCGCTTTATCAGCAGTTTCCTGCCGATAAAAGCAGCGATAATGTATCGCCTGTCCTTGATAATATGCCTCTAAGTTTCCTTGCGTGCATGTGGTGTACCACATTACTAGAGACTTATATGTAAATAAAATATGCCAATTGGGCATAAGCCAATTGTACCATGCTTACACGTATGAGCACAGGTACCTTAGCACTGGTTAGCAGTGGTAAAGTTTGCTTAGTCCCAAAGCCAACAAAAACAAATACAGCAAAACAGGATGAGTGTATGCAAAGGTTTGGAGGAAAACCATACCAAGTATGGCAGGTCTAACACTATGGTTGCATATTATTTGTGTCACTTCAGTCCTGAAAATATGTACCTTTTGTTAATATGGAATTGTAATACTGGTTTTGAAAATATGCTTGTATGTATGTGATTTAAGTAAAAGTTATATTGAATCGTTGTTACCTTAAAGATGAATAACTGCAGTGGGTACACTGTGAAAGAGACCACTGTGCAGGGGGAGATAATTGCAATAGGCCCAAGTTGCATTATATGAAGATCTTTGGACTTTATGTGCTATTAATGCTCTACATGATGAGGGTTAAGACTAGAGAGAAGAGTGCCATAAGGCTGCTCAGCAGTTAGTAATTCAATTGTACTTATTAATTTGACTAAGGTTTTATAAATCACATGCACAATGTCAAGACTCATAGAAATACTGTGAAAAAGGGATTCTACTAAATACATAATTTGTGTATTGATAAGCACTTAAATTGACTTAACAATATCAGCTACTTCCAAATAACCGTAAGCAGATATGAATTTAAGAATACTAAATCTATAGTTCCTAATAAACGCCTATTTTGATCATATGTTGGTAGTCAAAATTCCAGAGCCTTCTAGATTTTGGGCAATATTATTAACCTCAATAGTGTGACTATCAACCAAATAATTTACTTTAGGTAAAGAACTAAAATGAAAGAAAAATGAATAAATAAATTTACAATCGACAAACATTCTGCATACAAAGCTAGTATTATGAAGACTAAAGGTCAAGGTCAGGCAACTCCAGAGAGACACTTCCAACTGTGAATGGCTGTTTCATTACCACATTTAGGGGCATATGTAGGAAGGCGTTTGCGATTCGCAAACGCCGGAATTTGCAGAATTCCGGCGTTTGAGAATCGCAAACGGCCTAGTGGTATGTAGGTGCCACATTTCAAAATAAGGAATCACAAAAATTGCTATTCCTTATTTTGCTCAACCATTTAAGGAATTGCAATTTTGGGATTCCTTAAATGCTATGTAGGAGTGCCTCTGACATTGCGAATATGTCTTAAGGAATCGCAAAATACCACCTACTCCAAGTAGATGGCATTTTGCGATTTCCTTTCAAAATTAATTGTTTTGTAAAATTCAAAGTGCCATGTGGCGCACAGACATGCCATTAGGGCATGTATGTGCGCCACATGTACTTACAGGCACATTCCAGGGGTGCAACAGGTGTCCTTTGGACACCCTGGCACCCTTGGAATTGCGATTCTCAAATTGCGATTTTCTCATAGAAAATCGCAATTTGAGAATGTATTCCCATTCATTCCTATGGCCCTCTTGACCCATAGGAATGAACGGGACACTCATTCCTTAATTGAGATTCGAAATTTGCTAATCGCAGTAAGGAATTTTAGAGATTCACAATAAAATTCAGAATTTTTACCTACATTCCATTTTGCAATTCTCAAATAGCGATTCCTTAAAAATCGCTATTTGAGAATCGCAACATGTGATTTACCTACATATGCCCCTTAGTTAGGACTAGTATGAGGAAGACGGACAATGAAGTAATGGCTCTTTGTATATTCTTCACTGACTCTGTCTGCCATTTGCAATTATTAATGTTCTCTGTTATTTGGTAACATAATTGATAACATTTCCATTTCCTCTTGTCATGTCTTTGCATATCTGAGCATTCTTTGGTCTATTGATTATGGAGCTTACACAAACAGTGTTCAAATTATTTGTTTCTATAAAATTGCTTTAGCTTAAAGGGCTTTGGAGACTTTAAGAAACCCTTGACATTTAATATTTGATAGAAATTACTTTGCCTTTGTCAACTTGATGGATATACCCAGGTCGATGAAGGGTATTCGCATGGCCCGTTAAGAGTAAAACTTCTGTTCTACAAAGTTAATTACATTACAGTGTGCATTTCTTGAAACTAATTCATTTAATTCAATTGAATGAAACATCTATTTTTCCACAAATTATCCGATCCATTCTGCTGCCCCCAAAATTGACCCAATTTAAGTATCATGCAAGTTATTCCCAAAAGGACACAAACACTTACCTAAAGTTATTCTTCTACCTCGCTTTGAGGATACTGCAAATCCTAATAAGAAGAAATATAAATATTTCAAATGTCATAAACCTATACATATATTCCAATGATTTATGCATGTATTAATATAATATATTAGTATGTGGGTCTATGTAATAATGAGAAATAGTGTGAATAACTTTTATTATGAATGTTGAAATTTAACACGTACAATTATATATTTATATTCATTCTTTCATTCTCAAAGGTTGAATTTTTGTATCTGATAACTCTATAATAACATTATATATCCCTCTGAAATAACATCCTTAGCAGATAAAGGCATGAGGTAACTCCTGTGCTCCTTTTGTTTCATTACACAAACCCCTCTCCCCCACTGGTAGTCTCTTCTGTCGCCTGCAAATTCCACTAACCAGCTAATCTGTTGATAAGAAGATAATCTAAGAAGTCAGGGCCCATTCATTTTAATCTATTTTGAAAATATAACACTGTATTTGCTTGAAAATCTTTTTTTTAGAAAATCTTTATTTCACAATCATCAATTTAATAAATATTTTTTAGGAAATTATTTTTTTCAACAAAGAAGATGATGTACTCCGTTCAAGGCCGTGCTATAAAATAATTATTTTAAAAATCTTGCAGCAACAACTGTGTTTAATGTGAGAAATTAAGTTGGGTTTTGGTTTAGGGAAGTGTGTGCCTTTCTCAAGCAACAGCCACAATCCTACAGGGTTACCCACAATAGGTCATTAGATTAACCTGCGCAGAACCCCCTAGTAGCTTGGCAAGGAAGAGGCAATGTGTAAAGTATTTATGCAGCACTAAAACACTAATGCAATGAAAACCCCACATAAGAACATTCCTCACCAAATTTGAAAAATAGATTAAAATGTAATAAATTATTTGACACCACAATGAGAAAAATAAAATTAGTAGAACTGGTGCAATGCAATTTGAAAGATTTGAGGAAACTATAGCTCCAAAAAGCACAAACTGTGGCTCACGGTTATCTGGAAGTGAGAGACAAGGTGAAAGTCATAGGTTCAGGTGGACTGTTATGGATATTGGGCAATATACAGGGACCAGATTAATACCACTGACAAAGTTATCTTCTAAAGCATGAAGTGTTCTGTTTGTGGCGGAGATGAAGAACAAGAAGCGGGTCGCGGGTGGTCATTGCGGTAGCACAAAGAGCAGGAAGGGTGTCATGGACAGTCATCCCTGTTGCTGGAAGATCCTTTTGGGCATCATGGATGGTTGTTGCTGTGCTGGAGCGTTCAGTTGGCGATCACCACATGCTATAGTGCGAAATGCTGGTGGTCGTCGTTGGCTGTCTCTGTAGCATGAAAAATCTGATTCACCAGAGCATCAAGTTGTAGGATTGAAGAGCGAACTTGCCCGTTTGCGGTTGTGAAGAGCTGAAAACATCGAGTTTTTCTTTTCTTGTAGAAGGACCTGCACTGATGCCACACCAAGGGTCCAGGAACTGAGGGGTACCTCCTAGGGTATAGAAACTGGCTCCAGCAAAGGCTAGCAGGGCACAGGCAGATTCAGTACAGCAGGTGAGATGGGCAATGACAAAAAGGGCTCTAGGATTTGCGGTATGCTTGTAGCTCGGAACAGGTCAGCCAGCTGACCCTTGAAGTCACTTCAGCTTGGGATAATGGATGCAGGTCCAGTGTTCTATCTTAGACTGCAGGACAGGCCTCAAGGAGCAGGTTAGTTCTCTGGCTGCAGGGCAGTCCTGCTTCAGTAGAATTCACAGGTCCAGGCATGTACTGAAGAGTGGGACTGGGGGTCCTTTATTATACCTGGTGCCCACTTTGAAGTTGAAGAAAGTTCTGGAGTTTTCCCTCCTCAGAAGTGTCTGGAGTTTCCTGCCTCACTGCCATGGTCCCATGTTGTCTGCAGACAAAATAGGCTATTATGAAGTCCTTTGAGTGTGAGCTGAGGCAGTGGTTTTGAAGTGCAAAATATTTTTGTAGAGATCAGCACTTAAATTGACTTGACAATATCGGCTACTGCCATATAGCCATAAGTAGATATCGATTAAGGAATACAACATTTATAGGTCCATATAAACACCTACTTTGATCATATGTAGGGAATCAAAATTCCAGAGTCATCTAGATGTAGGGCAATAATATTGACCTCAATACTCTGACTAAAAACCATACAATATACTTTAAGTAAGGCAATCTAATAGACCAAGCAAGGGGTGCACCATTCTGCCAGTTGGATTCCTAAGGACTGAACAGCTTTGTTTGTTCCATAATCAGATTCTATGTGGACTCTTTCTGATAGGTGAGAGGTGCTTGATAGGCTAGTGGGAGGGCCTTGCTTAACCTAACCCCCAACCACAAAGTGACCTTTCTCACAAATACCTTCGTTGGTCAAGCAGTTAGAGGACTACTCTTGCACATTAACACCTTTTGACGGCAAAGGTTCAACTGATTTGATGTCTGACAAAGTTATCTCCTTGCCTGCAGCAATTTCAAAATGTTACCCAGGTTCAGAATATCATGTCTTCCCCTCAAATGAAATTCTGGGGTAAGGATCAGTTTTTTTTTTATCTATATTCGCCTATTATGGGCTTGTAGATGGCAAATATTGACACATATAAAATGTTTCAGCTCGCTCTGCTGAAATATTTGGGTCAAATAATCTTCTTGATGGATTTGGTGTTGAGATGTGTTGAGGGGGCAGCTCATGTTCTCTATTTTTGTGATTAGTCAACGTTGGCTACTATAGTGGAATGTTTTAAACTAGTTGCACGGCTGGCTGGTTGATCCTGCTAATTGCCTTGTGGTCGTGCAATGGGCGAGTCTCCTCATTCAACATTACAGGTTTGAATAGTAGGGCTCAGAGCTGGAATTACGGGTCTAATTTTTGGCACATCCAAGGGTTTATTACTGCATGTTGCGACAACCATGATATTTGTCAAAATCAAGAAATAGCTTTCCATTCGCTGGCCAACCCCTAGTACTTAGAACTAACTTCTCCTGCATGGGATTTCTTCGCTCCTTGACATGCTCGCAGCCATATTAGTACTAGTATTTGAGATGGTTACAAAGCTGCCCTTTAATGTATTTATTGCTTACTGTTGCTTTTTCCTCAGCCTTTTTGTTAAGCATTTTACTGATTGTGCTACAGGAGAGAATGGAGATGTATGATTGTGACCTTCACTTGGCATGTTGCTAAAGCTGTGTTTGACTGATAATAGAGGCTGACAGCCCCCTTTAGCCCCTAAAGTCGAGTTTCTTGTGTTGTTATGGTAACCGTGGTGCAGGAAGTGTGACCCATATGTGCTGCTGAGAGTGGAATCTTATTACTACTGTAGACTTCCAAATTTGATTTTAAGTCCTTGGTGCAAATCTTTAAATCAAAGGAGCACAGGTGCAGTCTAAATATGTTGCACAGGCATATGATTGTGCACAGGTTATTAGGTTATTTAGATCCAACAGCTTCTTAATAATACCGGAAACCTAGTTGACCATGACATTGAGTAATTCAACTTGAACATCTATTTTATTTGACTGTTACATCAGAGCGTCTAGTGTCAGCTGCGATGTTCTGAATAATAGGTTCAGAACCGCCCCTGCTTCAGTGGAGTCGTGATTAGCTGACTTTTCACTAGGAGTTGAGGCTGGACAGCTGCTTCCTAATAGTGATTCAGTTTCATTGTTCAAGCTTCAGTTAAGTTGGTTAGTTCGCACCTCAGAGAGGGGGTTGTTGGGATAGCTTGATGGGCATCTATTGCCATCTTTTTTTCTTGGAAGCACTGAGCATCAGCCCTACATGTTGGTCCAAATTTAATTAAAGCATATGAAGAAATGAAGCTGAGTTAGGATGATAACTTGGCTGATGCCACTCCAATCCCAACTGCACTGTTAATGTGTGGGATGATGGCTTCTGATCTGCTGATTGCTGAGGTGCTTTTTGGGTACTTTCATAATTATTTACTTTTACACTGACCTCAATTGGAATTGGTGCACCAATCCTCAGGTGAGGGCTAGGCTGCAAGTACAATATGGATGAACTATAGGCTAGTTACAGTGACAACTGCCTTGATGAAAGTAATTCCTGGTTGGAAATTGGACCCCGGAGGGGCTCTTTGCCCTCAGATTGTACGTTCCTTACTCATCCCCTGTTGCTAATCTGAGTGATAGACGTTAACTTCTGTTTGCCTTTCTTAATGCTAGCGGTCAGAGAAATAGGTAATGGGAGGATACTGTGATTGACTGAATTTGCGTCGAAAGCTCCAACAGGTTATTTAAAAAGATCTAATTTGTGGGAAATATTTGCGGATTTTTCAAACAGACGAGTGATAGGAGATATTAAGGGCTGTTTCTATCAATGTGTTTTAGCTTCACTAGTTTTTGCAGCTACACAGGATTGGAGTTTTCTCTTCATCCATATGGGTGGTTAAGGTTCTCAAGTTCCTCCTGACCGCATGGTCACATACTGTGATGGCTCTTGTGGGTCTGGTGGTTCAGAATCTCTGAATGGTAGTAGTGACCTGGAGTCAGGGGGAGGAGTGGGTGCTCACCTGGATGCAAGCTGAACCCATACCTAGCCAGGCTGCTGCTGCAGCAAAGGTCTCAACCCAAACAGTCAGTGAGAACCAACCCCACCCTCTACACCCTGTACTGATGTTGTCTATTTATGAAGGGCGTATGTCCAGGTGTGTGTGTATGCACTTCGACCAAGTCTTTCAGTTCCCTTTCCTCTTGTTCTTAGCACTTCTTTGGCACTATTATTACCGTTTAGTTGCCCTCTTGCTTCCGTTCCCTGTATCTAGTGCACACTTCGGAGGGAGCAGAGGGTCCTTGGAACCTTGAGGCTTTTCTAGGGGCCAATTAAGGAGCAGTTGGAGGGCAACTACCTGCTGCAAGTGGCGGGGGCCAGCAGGAAGCAGAAGTAGTAGTGAGAAGGGCTGGACAGGAAAAGCAATGTGGGGATGAGGGTGGTGCAGGTAGGTACACATTGCACAATACCTTGGAACTAAGCTCACCGACACCTCACTCGATTGCAGCAGAGGCTCATCGTAACCTCCGACAGCAGCTAGCTAGTCCCAGGCTGTCACAGGCACCAAATCCACTCACTACTACCCTGCTGATCCAGCCACTGTTGCCTGCTCTCAATCCCCTGCATCATATGCGCCAGCCGAATTGTATCCGGCTTTCCTCGCAGTCCCCTCTTCTGCCGCTTTGCTGCTTGATACACGCCTGCTGTCTGAGATTGGCATAACGTGGCATGTGACATCAGCACTTCCGTCACCAATATATTACCACAAATTGCTTGCAGAGTTAGGGTTGTCATGTTCTGAGGTTGCCCTATCCATATGTTACCTTTTTAAGTTTGGAGTACATATGTCGCACTGTGAGATTGCATGACTTAGTCAAACATATTCTAATGGTCTTGCACAATTCTGTTGTTTATGTTGTCCAACAAAAGCAAAGTTTTACTTGGAAAAGTATAAGCTGTATAGTGTAGCGCTGACAACGTTCTATCTTTTGGTTCTTATTTAATGGATCACCTGAGTAGTTGTCTTTTGCATACTCAAAGAACCCTACTCAACTACTAACCAGAGACATCTGAGGTATTAGGGAAAAATCCACCTCATCTGCGAAGGTACATCTTATGTATTTGCTGTAGGCTGTTCAAGTTTGGACCTTTCAAAGGCGCATCCCACAAAAGTACCTTCTGAGAAATCAACATCTTCATATGACAAAGTCGCAAATAATATAACAGTAAACTGCAGACATGCAGTTACCCATATGCTGCAACAACATGGGCTGCATTCAGGACAGAGGTATTGTATTCATGGGTTACATCACCAGTAGCAGAAATACAAACAAGACTTTTTCATGATTGCATGGTAGCTACAGTTCCCAACAACTACACAGCTTACGAAGCACTAGAAATACAACTAACATTCCAAGAACATCAACATTGGTTTGAAGACCCCCTACCACATACAAACACCAATGTTGGACGAGGTCTCCTTAGCAATGAATGTGCAAAATGGCCAGTCTTATGATATTACACACCCTACCCATATAGAGCAAATCTAAAACATATAGATGTTTGACACAGTTTTTCATGAGAATAATGACATTAAATCCCAAAGAGCTTTTCAAGCTGCAGATACACAATTGGCTATACCTGGAATGAGTCCAGTAACCATCAATGCAGTCCTGGGTAAAGTTCCTGTCAGACGGGAAGAAATTCCGTTCTGAATTGCACCAAAAACTTTTCCCCATACGGGACCTTAGGAAAACATAGAATTCTTACAACACACTTGCCAATGGGAGATGGAGCCCCAGTGGAAGGCTGTGCCACTTGGGGTGCAGTCTTTGCGGCAGTATAGACCAGAATGTATGGTTACAACCTAATTCGCTGTCAGAAGTGCTAAACCAGATCTTAAATGAGTATGGGGCAGTCCCTGCCTTGGATTTGGAGATCAAAATAATGGGCAACTTTGCTTCAGTATCTGCCATAATGTTAAAGGGTAAACAGCTGCATTGGCTGTATGCCAAAAACTCACAAATTTGGCTGTTGGAGACCAGAAGCACGAAGTACCAAAATCTATTGAGGAAACCTATGCAAAATAGATATACATAAAATGTGGAAGCCAGACCTAGTAAACAAATTAAGGACAATTAAGGATAATTCTGAAAAGGATAACTGGGAGCAATCACCAGAATATTCTAGAAAGAAGTGGGAGAATAAAAAATATATAGAAAAGACTAAGACACAGAGTGGATATTAACAACAGAAATCAACTGAAAAAACGCTAGAAATTGGTTAACTGTGACCCCTACATCAGAGGAAAAAGGTTGCCACTTTAACAGTGAAGTATGCCACAGACGGTGAGAACGAGGCTTTTCGATTTGACATGGGCGGTGACTCTGCTCTTCAGCGCAACAGAGTTTACGTAGTGCGGAAGGCCTGCGTCCCTGTACGGAGGCGAGAGAATCGATACATTAATTACAGTGAAAACAGCAGATACACTAGTTGCTCCCCGAATAGACTATATGACATTGTCTTTCAAATTGAAGGTGATATACAGGGTACAATCACATCGGTTTTTCTGGGAAAATCTCACCTCATCATACTACATTTTGTTGGCAGAAGCAGATGAGCCTCCACCATTTGTGCTAGCTGCTTCTAGAGGGGAGGATGTGATACTCCCATATTTTTTTGTGTTACGTCCCTGAGGAACATGCAAAGGCTTACGCATGGGCTACTTCTTTGACATTGGCTGATGTCACATTTACCTTTGACCCTGC